>NC_069503.1:355109988-355409988 GCF_027579735.1 Bombina bombina | reverse complement strand
TTACGAAATAGGACTGTCACCCCCTTGCTCTACAACTTTCATAGTTGGTGTAGATGACTTCCCCCACCCATCCCTGTTTTAATTTCAAGTGTTCACTTGGTTTCAAGTGAGTCTCTTCAAGGATTGCAATATCTGCTTTTCTAGAATTTAAATATTTTAGTATGGCTTTTCTCTTGATGGGCGACGTTATCCCTCCCACATTCCATGATATGACATGTGTCCCCATCTTCAATGTAGGGTGTGTGCGTTCTTACCTCTAGATTCCTTATGTTATAGTGTATATGATCCTCTAAGAGTGGCTGAGAAACTGTTTCCCTGATGTTTGCAATGTTATTACTTACAGTTCTGACACCCCGGGGTTTCCTCCCCTTCCAAGAATGTAAGAGGGTAGATAGATGTGCTCGATCGGAGGATACCCGCTATGTAGTAAGATAAAAGTCAATAAATTAGTAGCACACAGTGATAAACCAGTTTAGAATTATCCAGACAAACAGAATCTTACTAACAATGAAATAATCTAACAAAATAATCTGTAACAAATTCAACAGATCTCCCCCCTCTCCCCCCACCCCACCCCACCCCTCCTCAAGTGTAAAAGGATATATCTTAGTGTTTCACAAATATGTGGGACACCGTATAGAGCATTTGTCCTCAGTTTCATAAAGTTCTTCTCGAAGCTGTGAAGTTAAAGAGAGAATAAAACAAACAACACACATAACAAAAAACACAACAGCAGAAAGGTGCATTATAATAGGAAGCAGTCCAGTACGTGATCCACAGGGTGGCAAAGTTCGGTTGATATGGCTTGCTTGCCAGTGTCCCCTGCTATATTGACTGGAACCTGGTGCCTCATCTCATTGTGGACTCTGGTGATTGAGAAAAAAAGGAAAGGAAAGGAACTTCAAATGAGGCCTAAGGTATCTCTTGACAAGCCATATGTCTCTAGGCCTCTACTTCCTCAATATATTCAGCTTCCTTATGTTCTACTCTGCAATGGTTCTTGGACTTCATGAAAGCTTGTAGTTGTGCAGTGTTTTCAAAAAACTTTGGGCCTTGGGTGGTTTGCAATTTGAGTCGAGCTGGATAGAGCAAGGCCACTGACTCCCCCTTCTCCAACAACTCCCTGCAATAAGGAGAGAATTCTCTTCTTTTCTTGGCTACTTCTGCCGAATAATCCTGGAAAAGGTGGAGTTTAGAGCCCTCATATTTCAATTCTGGTGTTTGCCTATATGCTTTATGGATCAGGGTTTTATCTTTGAAGTTAAGATATTTTATCATCACTTGTCTTGGTGACAATCTCTGCTCATTATTTTGCACCATAGCTCCAACCCTATGTGCCCTTTCCACAATGCAAGGGGTGTGATTGCTTGAAATGCCAAGTAGTTTGGGTAAGATATTTTCTGCAAAATCCACCAGCGAGGTGTTTGGCACAGCTTCTGGGAGGCCCACCACCCTAACATTATTACGGCGGGACCTGTTTTCTAAGTCGTCTAATTTTTTCGTGCAGGAATTTGCTCTACCTTTGTAGTCGTGTGATACTTATCGCGGATTCCCTTTGTTGTGTCTCTGTATCTGCTACCTTTTGTTCCAAAGTTGTTAATCTTGTTGAAAAGACCTTAAAGTCTGAGGAGAGGGCATCTAAGCCTGTTTGTAACTGCTCAATCTTCGGCAAGAACAGCGCAGATAATTGAGATACTATTGGGTGAATCTCCTGCGGTACAGGGTCTGGCAATATATCTTCTGGATTTAATGGCGGATGTACCTCTGCTTTACTTTTCTGCCTCCTGTCCTGCTGGCGTTGTTGCTTGGACATCTTGCCAGTTTTTTTATTGTATGGTGTATAATATCTTTGCATGCAGGCACTGAGATAATATACTACTAACTCCACTAGTTCAGCAGGAGGTCTCTCTTTCACCCACTCCTATGTAACACAAACCGGTTAAACTGAGATGATGTTCTGGGGGGGGGTAAAAAGGCAGGGGGGTCACAGGGGGGGAGGCTTCAGGACTCTACTCCATCATGATATAATGCAGGTCCATTCGGAAATCTATTAAAGAAATCAGTCTGTGGGTCTGTGCTTTCAGAACCGATTCCCAAACTTTCAAATAATTGCAGCCTTTAATAGGGATATGTCTCAGTTGTTATCTGGCAGTTGGTCTTCTTATACCCTCAATAGTGCCACTCCGCTTCTCCACGGCCCTATACTCTGAGCTGATAGGCCTCTGTGGCGTCCCTATATTTGTGAGTGTTCAGGTGTGAGCCACGTGGCGCAATCTCAGTTCCTTTCCTGTGTCTTTAACCCCCTATATTGGCTGCTGCTCAGGGCGACGGGCTTCTCTGTAGGGAGAGTGTTAAATCCCAAGTGTAGGGCAAAGTTTTGTAGTGCAAATGTCTTTTCAGGGAAGTTTGTAATGGGCGCTACTCAGTGCAAAGATAACTGCGCATATAGACATAAAATGGCTGCCGCTGTGTGCTCCGCTACTGACCTGAGCAGACTTAGACTTCTGTTACTGCTTCCCACGGATATATTCTGCACCTGGCAATCTGTGGCCAACCGCCAAGAGCTTTTGAGGTATTTATATCTCCGATCTGAGCTCCGCTCATTGCCGCGGCTGCAAATCTGCTGCACTTGTCCCTATTTTCCGTCCTCCTTGCACTTTTACTTTTCAGCAGGGGAGCAGGTATTGTCGCTCCTTGTCACACAGTGTCCGGACAGGCCAAGTTACCCCCCTGTCAAGGAAAGTTACTTTTTTGGGCTAAAAATTACCGATTTTTATTTTGATTATTTAGGTACACGCTCAGAGCTCTGTATGCTGCGTCTTCCTCTTGCGCCCGCCCACCGGAAGTCTCCCTAACGCTGCTTTTTAATGCCCGCTGGTATTTAGAGTCAGGCAGAAAAAGGGTCTAACGCTCACTTTCTTTCCGCGACTCGAGGCTACCGCAGATCCCCTTACGTCAATTACGTATCCTATCTTTTCAATGGGATTTGCCTAACGTTGGTATTACGAGTCTTGGAAGAAGTGAGCGGTAGAGCCTCTACCGACAAGACTCCTACCGTCCAAAAAAGTCAGTAGTTAAGAGCTTTATGGGCTAACGCGGGAACATAAAGCTCTTAACTACCGTGCTACAAAGTACACTAACACGCATAAACTACCTATGAACCCCTAAACCAAGGCCCTCCGACATCGCAAACCCTATAATAAATCTTTTTTAACCCCTAATCTGCCGCTCAGGACACCGCCGCAACCTACATTATAGATATGAATCCCTCATCTGCTGTCCCTAACATCGCCGACACCTATATTATATTTATTACCACCTAATCTGTCCCCCCCAATGTCGCCGCCACCTACCAACACTTATTAACCCCTAATCTGCCGACCGGACCTTGCCACCACTATAATAAATGTATTAACCCCTAAACTGCCACACTCCCGCCTTGCAAACACTATTATACATTTTATTAACCCCTAATCTGCCCTCCCTAACATCGCCCCCACCTACCTACAATTATTAACCCCTAATCTGCCGCCCCCAATGTCGCCGCTACAATAATAAAGTTATTAACCCCTAAACCTAAGTCTAACCCTAACCCTAAAACCCCCCCTAACTTAAATATAATTTAAATTAATCTAAATAAATTTACTATAATTAAATAAATTATTCCTATTTAAAACTAAATACTTACCTATATAACTCGGATCGGAACAGCCAATAGAATACGAGGTCAATCCGATTAGATGATTGGATCAGCTAATCGGAATGAACTTCAAATTGATTGGCTGATTGAATCAACCAATCAGATTTTTATTACCTTAATTCCGATTGGCTGATAGAATCCTATCAGCCTATTGGAATTCGAGGGACGCCATCTTGGATGACGTCCCTTATAGGAACCGTCATTCGTTGTTAGTCCGTCAGTTGAAGAGGATGGCTCCGCGTCGGCTGTATGGAAGATGGCTCCGCTCCGGATGGATGAAGATAGAAGACCCCACTTGGATGAAGACTTCTACCGGATGGAGGACCTCTTCTTTCCCCGCTTGGATGAAGACTTCTACCGGATGGAGGACCTCTTCTTGCTCCGCTTGGATGAAGAATTCGGCTTGGCTGGGTGAAGACGACTCAAGGTAGGGAGATCTTTAGGGGGTTAGTGTTAGGTTTATTTAAGGGGGGTTTGGGTGGGTTAGAGTAGGGATATGTGGGTGGTGGGTTTTAATGTTAGGGGTTTGTATTTTTATTTACAGGTAAAAGAGCTGATTACTTTGGGGCAATGCCCCGCAAAAAAGCCCTTTATGGGCTGGTAAAAGAGCTAATTACTTTGTAATTTAGAATAGGGTAGGGCATTTTATTATTTTGGGGGGCTTTTTTTTTATTAGGGGCTTACATTAGGTGTAATTAGTTTAAACTTCTTGTAATTTTTTTTTATTTTCTGTAATTTAGTGTTTTTTTTTGTATTATAGATTAGTTTATTTAATTGTATTTTAGTTTAGCTAATTGTAGGTAATTTATTTAATTAATTTATTGATAGTGTAGTGTTAGGTGTATTTGTAACTTAGGTTAGGATTTATTTTAAGGTAATTTTGTAATTATTTTAACTATGTAGCTATTAAATAGTTAATAACTATTTAATAGCTATTGTACCTAGTTAAAATAAATACAAAGTTGCCTGTAAAATAAATATAAATCCTAAAATAGCTACAATGCAATTATTAATTACATTGTAGCTATTTTAGGGTTTATTTTATAGGTAAGTATTTAGTTTTAAATAGGATTAATTTATTTAATGATAGCAATTTTAGTTTGTTTTATTTAAATTATATTTAAGTTAGGGGGGTGTTAGGGTTAGGGTTATACTTAGGTTTAGGGTTTAATAACTTTATTATAGTAGCGACGACGTTGGGGGCGGCAGATCGCGGGTCTTTACCGACAAAACTCTAAATAGAATAGGATAGCCTTATGTATGTTTTTCTGTTTATATAATGGGGGGTAGTTATCAAGCCGTCAACCTCAAATACGCTGGAATTCCGCAGCGTATTTGTGGCGAGGCTGATTCGCCTTAGTTATCAAAGGCTCGAGACCGGCAAAAGTAGAATTTTGTGACGTAAGCTTCGATCCGCCGGACTCAGTCCGACACAGATCGATTCTTACGTCACTCCAGATGTTCCGCACACAAGTGCGGCACATTCTCACTACTTTTGCTAGCTATCAAAAAACTAGCAGGTACGCTCGGCACTTTTACGGCCCAGCGTACCTGGTTTTCAATACGCCACCCCTGGAGGCGGCGGATCCCATAGGAATCAATGGGAGTCTGACCATAGCGAAAGTACAAGTTCGCTGCTGACAGACATCCCATTGATTTCTATGGGAGCTGTCTACACCTAACACCCTAACATGTACCCCGAGTCTAAACACCACTAATCTGACCCCCCCTACACCGCCGCAACTAAATAAAGTTATTACCCCCTAAACCGCCGCTCCCGGAGCCCACCGCAAGCTACTCTATACATATTAACCCCTAAACCGCCGCTCCCGGAGCCCACCGCAACTATAATAAATGTATTAACCCCTAAACCGCCGCTCCCTGAACCCGCCGCAACCTATATTAAATGTATTAACCCCTAATCTGCCCCCCCTACACCGTCGCCACCTATAATACATTTATTAACCCCTATCCTGCCCCCCACTACGCCGCCGCCACTGTAATAAAATTATTAACCCCTAAACCTAAGTCTAACCCTAACCCTAATGCCCCCTAACTTAAATATTAATTAAATACATCTAAATAAATTAACTCTTATTAACTAAATGAATCCTATTTAAAACTAAATACTTACCTTTAAAATAAACCCTAATATAGCTACAATATAAATAATAATTATATTCTAGCTATCTTAGGATTTATTTTTATTTTACAGGTACCTTTCAATTTATTTTAACCATGTACAATAGCTATTAAATAGTTATTAACTATTTAATAGCTTACCTAGCTAAAATAAAGAGAAATGTACCTGTGAAATAAATCCTAACCTAAGTTACAATTACACCTAACACTACACTATACTTTAATAAATTATTCCTATTTAAAAATAAATACTTACCTGTAAAATAAACCCTAAGATAGCTACAATGTAATTAATACTTATATTATAGCTATCTTAGGATTTATATTTAGTTTACAGGTAACTTTGTATTTATTTTAGCTAGTTAGAATAGTTATTAAATAGTTATTAACTATTTAATAACTACCTAGCTAAAAGAAATACAAAATTACCTGTAAAATAAATCCTAACTTAAGTTACAATTAAACCTAATACTACACTATCATTAAATTAATTAAATAAACTACCTACAAATAACTACAATGAAATACAATTACATAAACTAACTAAAGTACAAAAAATAAAAAAAGCTAAGTTACAAAAAATAAAAAATTAAGTTACAAACATGTTAAAAATATTACAACAATTTTAAGCTACTTACACCTAATCTAAGCCCCCTAATAAAATAACAAACCCCCCAAAATAAAAAAAAATCCCTACCCTATTCTAAATTACATAAATTTCAAAGCTCTTTTACCTTACCAGCCCTTAAAAGGGCCATTTGTGGGGGCATGCCCCAAAAAGTTCAGCTCTTTTGCCTGTAAAAGAAAAATACAACCCCCCCCAACATTAAAACCCACCACCCACATACCCCTAATCTAACCCAAACCCCCCTTACAAAAACCTAACACTAATCCCCTGAAGATCATCCTACCTTGAGTCGTCTTCACTCAGCCGAGCCACCGATGGAACTGAAGAGGACATCCGGAGCGGAAGAAGTTAATCCTCCAAGCGGCGCTGAAGAAATCTTCCATCCGATGAAGCCATCATCCAGGCGGCGCTGAAGAAGTCTTCGATCCGGCCGATGTCATCTTCAAAGAGGCGCTGAAGAGGTCTTCTATCCGGGCGAAGTCATCTTCCAAGCCGGGTCTTGAATCTTCCTTCCGCCGACGCGGAACCACCTTCTTCACCGACGGACTACGACGAATGACGGCTCCTTTAAGGGACGTCATCCAAGATGGCGTCCCCTCAATTCCGATTGGCTGATAGGATTCTATCAGCCAATCGGAATTAAGGTAGGAAAAATCTGATTGGCTGATGGAATCAGCCAATCAGATTGAGCTCGCATTCTATTGGCTGTTCCGATCAGCCAATAGAATGCGAGCTCAATCTGATTGGATGATTGGATCAGCCAATCGGATTGAACTTGAATCTGATTGGCTGATTCCATCAGCCAATCAGATTTTCCTACCTTAATTCCGATTGGCTGATAGAATCCTATCAGCCAATCGGAATTGAGGGGACGCCATCTTGGATGACGTCCCTTAAAGGAGCCGTCATTCGTCGTAGTCCGTCGGTGAAGAAGGTGGTTCCGCGTCGGCGGAAGGAAGATTCAAGACCCGGCTTGGAAGATGACTTCGCCCGGATAGAAGACCTCTTCAGCGCCTCTTTGAAGATGACATCGGCCGGATCGAAGACTTCTTCAGCGCCGCCTGGATGATGACTTCATTGGATGGAAGATTTCTTCAGCGCCGCTTGGAGGATTAACTTCTTCCGCTCCGGATGTCCTCTTCAGTTCCATCGGTGGCTCGGCTGAGTGAAGACGACTCAAGGTAGGATGATCTTCAGGGGATTAGTGTTAGGTTTTTGTAAGGGGGGTTTGGGTTAGATTAGGGGTATTTTGGTGGTGGGTTTTAATGTTGGGGGGGGGGTTGTATTTTTCTTTTACAGGCAAAAGAGCTGAACTTTTTGGGGCATGCCCCCACAAATGGCCCTTTTAAGGGCTGGTAAGGTAAAAGAGCTTTGAAATTTATGTAATTTAGAATAGGGTAGGGATTTTTTTTATTTTGGGGGGCTTTGTTATTTTATTAGGGGGCTTAGATTAGGTGTAAGTAGCTTAAAATTGTTGTAATATTTTTAACATGTTTGTAACTTAATTTTTTATTTTTTGTAACTTAGCTTTTTTTATTTTTTGTACTTTAGTTAGTTTATGTTATTGTATTTAATTGTAGTTATTTGTATGTAGTTTATTTAGTTAATTTAATGATAGTGTAGTGTTAGGTTTAATTGTAACTTAAGTTAGGATTTATTTTACAGGTAATTTTGTATTTCTTTTAGCTAGGTAGTTATTAAATAGTTAATAACTATTTAATAACTATTCTAACTAGCTAAAATAAATACAAAGTTACCTGTAAAATAAATATAAATCCTAAGATAGCTAGAATATAATTATTATTTATATTGTAGCTATCTTAGGGTTTATTTTACAGGTAAGTATTTAGTTTTAAATAGGAATAATTTATTAAAGTATAGTGTAGTGTTAGGTGTAATTGTAACTTAGGTTAGTTTTTATTTTACAGGTTAATTTCAGTTTATTTTAGCTAGGTAAGCTATTAAATAGTTAATAACTATTTAATAGTTATTGTACATGGTTAAAATAAATTGAAAGGTACCTGTAAAATAAATATAAATCCTAAGATAGCTAGAATATAATTATTATTTATATTGTAGCTATATTAGGGTTTATTTTATAAGTAAGTATTTAGTTTTAAATAGGATTCATTTAGTTAATAAGAGTTAATTTATTTAGATGTATTTAATTAATATTTAAGTTAGGGGGGCGTTATGGTTAGGGTTAGACTTAGGTTTAGGGTTAATCATTTTATTACAGTGGCGGCGGCGTAGTTGGGGGCAGGATAGGGGTTAATAAATTTATTATAGGTTGCGGCGGGTTCATGGAGCGGCGGTTTAGGGGTTAAAATATTTATTTAGTTGCGGAGAGGTGCGGGATCAGCAGGATAGGGGTTAATAATTTTATAATAGAGGGCGACGGTATAGGGGGGGCAGGATAGGGGTTACTAGGTATAATGTAGGTGGCAGCGGTGTCCGGGAGCGGCGGTTTAGGGGTTAATACATTTATAAGACTTGCGGCGGGGTCTAGGAGCGGCGGTTTAGGGGTTAATACATTTATAAGACTTGCAGCGGGGTCTAGGAGCGGCGGTTTAGGGGTTAGTAACTTTATTGAGTTGCGGGAGGCTCCGGGGGCGCCGGTATAGGGGGTAGAACAGTGCAGTTTAGTGTGAGTGCTTAGTGACAGGCTAGCAATAAAGCTGGGAATAAGCCGAAGGGCAGCGAGATCGGATGAGTGATAACTGTCACAGTCCGCTGCTCATCGCCCCGCGGCTTTTTGACAGCTTTATTTGATAACTTAGGCGAACGTATTCAAGGTCCGCGGCGGCGAAGGTAGGCGAGCTTAGGCGGACGTATTGGGCCGGCGAAGCCAGAAAAGTAGACGGCTTGATAACTACCCCCCAATGTGTGTATGCCACAAAAAAAAAATGATAGACCAAATATCAGTTCATGGCTCTGAATTTGAATTTGTTGATAAATATCCACTGTTATGAGTGGAAGAGATGATTGTGTGAGAGAAACTGTTTGATAAACTAAAATTTAAAGAATGTGCATTTGCAAATAGATGTACAGTTAACAAGTATTTCATTCCTCTACTGTCTTTTAAATGACATGTTTATAGTTGGAAGACATTATTCTGAACATACAGAGAATGTTGAAAAGATATTTTGACTACTTATGGAAAAATGTATTCTTGAACAATTTTTTTAAATTTGTTTGCACATGAGATTAACAGTCAAGCGGCTAGATTACGAGTTTTGTCGGTAACAACTTGCGGAGCTAACGCTGCTTTTTTTTCCAGCGCTCACTTTAAACAATGCTGGTATTACAAGTTTTCTGAATGGCTGCGTTAGCCTCAGAAAAGTGAGAGTTGAGCAAAATTTAGCTCCACTTCTCACCTCAATACCAGCGTTGCTTAGGGTAGCGGTAAGATGGAAAAACGTGCTAGTGCACGATTTCCCAATAGGATACAATGGGGCTGAGCTGGCTGGAAAAAAAAACTAACACCTGCAAAAAAAGCAGCGTTCAGCTAACGCAGCCCCATAGTTTCCTATTGGGAAACACTTTCTAAGTCTACACCTAACACCCTAACATGAACCCCGAGTCTAAACACCCCTAATATTAAACTTATTAACCCCTAATCTGCTGACCCCGACATCGCCGACACCTACATTATATTATTAACTCCTAATCTGCCGCTCCGGACACCGCCGCCACCTACATTATCCCTATAAACCCCTAATCTGCTGCCCCCAACATTGCTGACACCTACATTATATTTATTAACCCCTAATCTTCCGCCCCCAACGTCGCTGCCACCTACCTACAATTATTAACCCCTAATCTGCCGACCGGACATCGCCGCCACTAAAATAAATGTATTAACCCCTAAACCGCCGCACTCCCGCCTCGCAAACACTATAATAAATATTATTAACCCCTAATCTGCCCTCCCTAACATCGCCGCAACCTACCTACAATTATTAACTCCTAATCTCCCGCTCCCAATGTCGCCACTACTATAATAAAGTTATTAACCCCTAAACCTAAGTCTAACCCTAACCCTAACACCCCCTTAACTTATATATAATTTAAATAAAACGAAATAAAATTACTATAAGTAAATAAATTAATCCTATTTAAAACTAAATACTTAACTATAAAATAAACCCTTATATAGCTACAATATAACTAATAGTTACATTGTAGCTATTTTAGGATTTATATTTATTTTATAGGCAACTTTGTATTTGTTTTAACTAGGTAGAATAGCTATTAAATAGTTAATAACTATTGAATAGCTACCTAGTTAAAATAATTACAAAATTACCTGTAAAATAAATCCTAACCTAAGTTACAAATACACGTAACACTACACTATCAATAAATTAATTAAATAAATTACCTACAATTATCTAAACTAAAATACAATTAAATAAACTATAGTACAAAAAAACCAAACACTAAATTACAAAAAATAAAAAAATTACAAGAATTTTAATCTAATTACACCTAATCTAAGCCCCCTAATAAAATAAAAAAGCCCCCCAAAATAATAAAATTCCCTACCCTATACTAAATTACAAAAGTAATCAGCTCTTTTACCAGCCCTTAAAAGGGCTTTTTGCGGGGCATTTCCCCAAAGTAATCAGCTCTTTTACCTGTAAAAAAAATTACAAGACCCCCCCAACATTAAAACCCACCACCCACACACCCCTACTCTAAAACCCACCCGATCCCCCCTTAAAAAAACTTAACACTAAACCCCTGAAGATCACCCTACCTTGAGCCATGTTCACCCAGCCGGGCCGAATTCTTCATCCAATCCGGGCGATGTCGTCCTCCATCCGGCAGAAGTCTTCATCCATCCGCGGGACAGAAGAGGTCCTCCATCTGGCAGAAGTCTTCATCCATCAGCAGCTCCATCTTCAAGACCTCCGACGCGGAATGACCTCGCATTCTATTGGCTGATTAAATCAATAGGATTTTTCCTACCTTAATTCCGATTGGCTGATAGAATCCTATCAGCCAATCGGAATTTGAGGGACGCCATCTTGGATGATGTCATTTAAAGGAACCTTCATTTGTCGTTAGTCTGTCGGCCGAGGAGGATGTTCCGCTTCGAAGGTCTTGAAGATGGAGCCGCAGATGGATGAAGAATTCTGCCGGATAGAGGACCTCTTCTGCCCTGTGGATGGATGAAGACTTCTGCCGGATGGAGGACCTATTCTGCCCCGCGAATGGATGAAGACTTCTGCCGGATGGAGGACCACATCGCCCGGATTGGATGAAGAATTCGGCCCGGCTGCGTGAACACGGCTCAAGGTAGGGTGATCTTCAGGGGGTTAGTGTTAGGTTTTTTTAAGGAGGGATCAAGGGGGTTTTAGAGTAGGGGTGTGTAGGTGGTGGTTTTTAATGTTGGAGGGTCATGTATTTTTTTTTACAGGTAAAAGAGCTGATTACTTTGGGGCAATGCTCCGCAAAAAGCCCTTTTAAGGGCTGGTAAAAGAGCTGATTACTTTTGTAATTTTGTATAGGGTAGGGAATTTTATTATTTTGGGGGGCTTTTTTATTTTATTAGGGGGCTTAGATTAAGTGTAATTAATTTAAAATTCTTGTAATATTTTTTTATTTTTTGTAATTTAGTGTTTGTTTTTTTGTACTATAGTTTAGTTTATTTAATTGTATTTTAGTTTAGATAATTGTAGGTAATTTAATTAATTTATTGATAGTGTAGTGTTAGGTGTATTTGTAACTTAGGTTAGGATTTATTTTACAGGTAATTTTGTAATTATTTTAACTAGGTAGCTATTCATTAGTTATTAACTATGTAATAGCTATTCTACCTAGTTAAAATAAATACAAAGTTGCCTGTAAAATAAATATAAATCCTAAAATAGCTACAATGTAACTATTAGTTATTTTGTAGCTATATTAGGGTTTATTTTATAGGTATTTAGTTTTAAATAGGAGTAATTTATTTAATTATAGTAATTTTATTTCGTTTTATTTAAATTTTATTTAAGTTAGGGGGGTGTTAGGGTTAGGGTTAGACTTAGGTTTAGGGGTTAATAACTTTATTATAGTAGCGTCGACGTTGGGGGCGGGAGATTAGGGGTTAATAATTGTAGGTAGGTGGCGGCGACGTTGGGGGGGCAGATTAGGGGTTAATAAAATGTATTATAGTGTTTGCGAGGCGGGATTGCGGCGATTTAGGGGTTAATACATTTATTATAGTGGCGGGGATGTCCGGTCGGCAGTTTAGGGGTTAATAAGTGTAGGTAGGTGGCGGCGACGCTGGGGGGGGCAGATTAGGGGTTAATAAATATAATATAGGTGTTGGCGATGTTAGGGACAGCAGATTAGGGGTTCATAGGTATAATGTAGGTGGCGGCAATGTCAGGTCGGCAGATTAGGGGTTAAATAATTTTATTATAGTGTTTGCGATGTGGGGGGGCCTCGGTTTAGGGGTTCATAGGTAGTTTATGGGTGTTAGTGTACTTTTTAGCACTGTAGTTAAGAGCTTTATGTTCCAGCGTTATTCCATAAAACTCTTAACTACTGACTTTTTTATGCAGTAGGAGTCTTGGAGGTAGAGGCTGTACTGCTCACTTTCTCCAAGACTTGTAATACCAGCGTAAGCCAAATCCCATTAAAAAGATAGGATACGCAATTGACGTAAGGGGATTTGCGGTAGCCAAAAGTCGCGGAAGAAAAGTGAGCGGTACACCTGTACCTGCCATACTCGTAATACCAGCGGGCATTAAAAAGCAGCGTTAGGACCCCTTAACGCTGCTTTTTAAGGCTAACGCAGAACTCGTAATCTAGGCGAAGTATTTTATACTGCTTAAAGCAATGTGACAACATGAAAAGAAGCTCCAACCCCACAAAATAGTACACAACTGAGTGACTTAGGTCTTTTAATCTACTGATTACGAGTTTTGTGCTATACCGGGTTCATAAATAACGCAATAAAATGAGGGATACCACACTTTCCAAATCGCTGCTTTAATGATTTACTGAAAAACCCCTTGTGCTGTGTGTTATGGTGCGATAAGCTCCGTACCACAGAAAAGCCAAGGTCTGAGTTTACACGCTTGTGAAGCTTTCCCCCATAGAGATCAATGGCGAGAAAGTGTTAGAAAAAAACACCTGCGATTGCGGAATGGCAAATTGCCGTAACCCAACCCCATTGATGTCTATGGGTGAAAGAAAGTCACGTTTAAACCCAACATCCTAACATAAACCCTTAGTTTAAACACCCCTAATCTGCCGCCCCCGACATTGCCAACACTAAATAAATGTATTAACTGTTATTTTAATGTTGGGGGGACTTTGTAATTTATTTGAGGTAAAAGAGCTGTTTAACTTAGGGCAATGCCCTACAAAATGCACTTTTTTTGTGTAAATTTCTTTTTATTGAGGTAACAATAATATTATGGTACAAGCACATTAAACATGGTTATAAGAGGTATCACAAGTATTAACAATATGTAGTCCCCACATCAGATTAAAATGATACAAGACAAACTCATTAAATAATAGATTACTGCACCTCATTTTGTTTTTAAAGCTTCATTATGTTGTCCATGTCAGCCAGATCCACTGGAGGGACCATAGTATTCATAGTTCATAAAAGGACACATGGATTAAAAGCAAATATCTTCAGTTAACATCAGACATAAGAACTAGCAAAACTTTTAGTTCTGGAACTAAGATGCGGAAAATTATACATAAAATAAATGATTATCATGGTAGAGCCCGAAGAGCAGACTCAAGACTGGGCAGAAGCTACGTAACTCTGCCTGGAATTTAATACCAGCAACTCCTGGTAGTGGCTTTATTACAAGAATTGAGGGCTTATGTTAGCCATATTATTTGAGGGGGCCTATGGGAGAAATAAACCTATACAATTAGGTGGGGATGAATCTATATTACTTGTGGGAGAAAGGGGATATCTCATATTCAGTAGGCCAAAATAGAGACTCATATAGTATGCTCTTATCTCATCTAACAATACTCCAGCTGTGTGTAGCTGAATGTGGTGGTATAAATGCTGGTATAGTAGTAAGGCATAAACAGTAAAGGAAATTGTAGAGGGTCTGATATAGAATCTTCATCTTAGCCAAGCATAGAGCCTATACCAAAGCAAACAGTTCACTTTATATGTACCTCCAATACAAAACTAGACGCCTAATTACAGTGAACAGCATAAATATATAAAGATCACCCCAAATATTAATCCCTATAGTCTGTATATATTCCTGAAATACACTGGTATCTGAATCATACTAGACATGTATGATACCGTAGAGCATTAGTCTGGTATAGAATTAGCATAACCAGGGGAGCCTTGCAGGATGCCTATAAGATATAGTGATCTAAGAACTATATAGACGGTATTATGGATGTCAAGGAAAAATTAAATAGAGATTATTGAAAGTAGGATCCTCATCTGCATCAAATAGTACCATAATGCTATTGAATAAGCTGAACCCTAGTAAATATACAGCACATACAGGAGAAAACATGCAAACATACACATACAACAGTATTGTACATTACAGGTATTTAAACAGTTAAGTACTCAGGAGCTATCATAGTGCACTTTTTATATTGTAGATCCTTAAAAGGGGGCATCTAGCAGGGAAAACAAGGTGTGATACTGCTCAAAGTTTGTATTTACCTAAAGACTTGGAAATAAAGTACCCACCGGCATAAAATACCTGTCAGGTTAGAGTCTCATGGCCAATGATAAAAAACAACAATTGTGCGACTTCCGGTGGGCGGCGACCCAAGATGGCCACGGATTCTTGAAGCTCCGTTCAGCTTGGAGTTAAAGTGGCTATATACCTCGCCATCCTCTCCTCCCTTGGCAATATCTGTGCCCGGGAACACTTTGGGATCAAGGAACACCATCCCTTGGCCGCCGAGAAGCAAGAAATTAAGCCGTTTGGCTTTGTGCAGTTAGTACCGCTGCCACGTTGTAAACACTTACTGCAACTTAGCAAATACTACTGTACACTCCTGATCGTGCACAATGGTATCACCTATCACTAAAGGTTGCTCCATTGACTCCTATATTCTGGCTGAACTGAAAGCTACGTTCCTACCTAAACTGGACCAACTGCTGCGTTCCTGTTCTAATCTATGCACAATAATACAGGCAAAAGAACAACCCTACCAGCAAAGAAGACCCGCTTCCATGTCTGCCTCACAAAATTTGACAAGCGCCCCCACACTGCATCGCCAAGTGGAAGACAATCCTGGGGCCTCAAAGCTCTTGCAGGGGAGAGAGGTGACGATTATGATGGAGACTGGGGCAGGTACCTCTAATGCAGAGGCTCTGAATTTCGTAGTGGACTCGATTACAACATCAGAAGAGAGCATGCCGATATCGCAGATAATCCACCCGGCTACTGCTTCCGTTCCGGACCTGGACTTTACACCGAGCCAACGCAATCGCCCTATCTACAGAGCCCGCAACTTGCCTACAAGTGGAATTACCAAATTCAAAACGGATGAGCTTCCGGATCTGAATAAGGCGTACCTGAACAGGAAACTATGGGGTATGAGTGTGCGGGGCTCCTGCCGCCATCGTCCCATGCAAGCAAGCTGCATTCTTCTGAGATGTGGTTACCTCATTGCGATTCGTGTGGGAATCGGGTAATTAATTTACTTAACCCTGCACCTAGGGCCGGGTCACAGCTCACCCGCGACTCTTGCGGGCTAATGACACCTTCAGATGCTGGATGTGCGGCTGCATGGCGGAGGCATTGTATTACCTGCCTGGCTATGGGAGCTGAATAACCTGGAACCCTGTTTGTTATGCCGTAGGGGGCTTGCTCTAACTACTCTGGCAAAAGTTTGGGTACTTTATTGTGTAACCCTACGATATCTGCTCTTCCTAGTTGAGACGTTGGCTGAATAACCTTAACATATAATATTAACATGTCAGACGTTGTTACTGCAATTCTATGTGTATTGTTTCATTTTGTTTACCTATTGCATTGGGGTTATAAAATTGAGACCTAATGGCCCTTTCATTTTAAATAATGATATGTATTGATATTGTTTTTTGTTATAGCCCTCTTAGCCAACTAGGTTTTAGTATGTTATTGCTTTAATCTACCATGCCCTAACAATCCCCCCACTATTCATAAAGTACTTGCCTGATGGAAGGGATGCATATGTATTGTTATAAAGCTTTATATTTGCCCTGGTTCCAGGAGATATCCCCATCTCCTGTGTAAGATATACATATCAGCTACTGTATCATTTGCCATAACTTAGGGCCATATGTAGATCCTATATATGTCTGCATATAATAACGTTTGGTGCATTTGCTACTGTTAGCTGTCCATGCACCACAATACTGTCTGTCTTGACATATTTAATAACAAATATCTCTGGATACATCAACCATATTTCTGGAGGGATTACTATAACCTGCTATATGGTTTAATCAATGTTTTTTGTGGGTGTGTTGGCGTTTAGGACTGAGAATACCCAGTTTCATTTTATTTTACCTCTCCAGTAGTATGCTTCTGACAACTTAGGGGGAACAATCTTATATGTGCTTGGTTAAATATTACTACAACTTGAGGCAAAAGGCCAACTGATCCTATTGTAACTAATAACTCCCTGCTATATTGCACACTTACATGGAGAGTACTGGGACTACTACATTAATCTTCTTTATTGGTGTATTACCATGTGCAATTAACTCAAAAACTTTTTCTCAAGACGGCTTTAGATTCAATTGTAAATTATATTGCATTTTTGCCATGCCAGGCAACGTACTCATTTACTTCTATTGTCTTTACCTAGTTAAGAGCCATATAACTAAGATCATATTCCACTATAGCACTAGCACACTCACTCTTAGGTTTACTTGGGCATTGTTGTGTTTAGTTTAGTTTAGTGGTTAATTTAGTAAAATTAGTAAAAATGAGAGAGTTCGGGTAACCGATATTGATGAAATCTTGGTGAAAATGTACTATGAAAATATGCTGTACCTATACTGAGTACTTACTTGTAAACACCTGTTTTATAATCTAACTTAGCACTGCTCAGGATACTAAAAATCTTGGAATTAATTTAGTTAATTTTCATCTGCTGTATACACCTTTGAAACAAAACTCCTATTGTAACTCCAGCGAATGATAGATCATGTATGTGTAGCTGTTTACCTGTTGTATGCTTGAACTCTCTTCAATAAAAAGAATTAAAAAAAAAAAAAAAACAACAATTGTAACTGTAGGAAAATAACGTATATAACATTGCAAACAGAGCAATCAAAATGCTGGAACTATGTAAAAGAAATCACACAGCTCGCCTTGGTTAAGGGGGTATTGAGATCATCCCACACCTAGTGAATTAAATAAAAGTAGACCGTGCATAGTCTTTTGGTTGAAACCGACCCACCACCAAGTCATAGGGCTGGAGATTGAAGAAAATGTCCAGATGCAGCTAAGCAGATGTTCTCCAGAAGAATTAGATACAGATCCAACTGTGCACAACCAAGGTAATTGGTGTTTACTGTTATGGTGAAGCTGTTCAGGCTCATAGGAGCCTCCTGCCGCGTCTCTATTGGGAGCATTTTTAGATCCGTTATTAGATGGCTGCAAGGACTCAGATCTTGCTCCTGAAAGATCATCTGCTCCCCTCCTAAGAGCTACCGGTGAGGCAAAGTGGATCAGGTGAGAGTAAGTCATCTGGCACAGAACTGCTGACAGCATAGCAGTGTTCCGCTCTAGTGAGTTGTCTGGATGTGCTGCAGTCATGTCCGATCCAACCGGGCCCACACCCATCTCAGAGCACCTAGCCATGGGTTTAATCGACTCTAGCACCTCTCTCAGTTGATGTATGCGCTCGCGACTTGCAGGTGAGGTATCCAATAGTTGCGCATTTTGCTCCGCTATATACTCGTGGGATCGGGCGCTGGATACTGTGTGAGGCTTTGGGCCTGTTGTTTCTGTCGTAGGGTCTTCCTGGATTTTTCGTTGTATGAGGAGAGTTAGCTTATCAAATCAGCAACACACCTGTTGCTCAAAATCATTTAGGAGGGTATGCAAAGCTAGGTTTAGGTCCCCTCTCTCAGGAATGCATTTTGAACTAGTTTACCCCCGTTCAGAGGGGGGAGATGCTCGTGAATGTTGTAGGCCTTTAGCATATCTTCTGTCACAATTTGGCCTAAGAAGTCCCTGTTGACAAAATTTGTTTTATGTAAATGCTCTGTCTGAGATTAGACACTCAGAAACAGCCTTGTTGATGCAAATTTCTGCTGGATTCAATTGATATTCAATAAGTTCGGCATATCACTTCAAGAGCTAAATAGGAAACCGACTTCTCATGGCCATGCTTAGACACGCCCCCCCCCCCCCAATGCACTTTTAAGGGAAATTGGTAGTTTATTATAGGTTAGGGGGGTGTTTTTATTTTTTGGGGGGCTTTTTATTTTTATAGGGCTATTAGATTAGGTGTAATTGTTTTTATTTTTGATAATTTTGTTGATTATTTTTGGAATCTTAGAGTTTTTCTATTTTTCGTAATTTTAGTGTTTATTTGTCAGAGAGATATGCCAGTTATAGGGCCACAGTAAAATATCAAAAGGAAGGGGGCGTATCCGACCAGTGACCAAGATGGCTGCCTTTTTGAATATAGTGGAACATTGGAGCGGATAAATCTGCTGTTTATCCCTCCTTAGATCAGCAATTCTTATTTTTAAGGAATACGTGTGGAACGGACTTGTGTGACTCACTCACAGTAACGTGCAAAGGCAGACCTGATTAGAGAAGGCGCGCAGCAGAGGCTGTGTTGCGGCCTGGACCTTTCTCTACCCCCCATATTACTCTGTTATAACAGTAAAGCCAGCCATTTGTGCTGAAGAAAGATTAAAACTATAGAGCACCTTCTGAGAAGATCGTGTTGAGGAGATGTCAAATCTACTTTTACAAGAGATCAGCGATATGCTGGACACCTATCAAAGGACATTCACTGAAACCTTGCGGGCAGCTTTCCACCCTGGGCCGTTAGAAGAGGAATTTGTATGTGCATCATATGGGGATGGGGGTGGCGGTGTTTTGGGGCCCCAGCATCAGCCACTTACCTTCTTGTTCGTTGATGGTGCCCTGGATGCTAGCCACATGTTCTATGGTGGGCCTGAGAAGCTTCTCGGTTCGGAGTTGAGAGATGGTAGCGGAGCCACTATTCCTACGGAGGGAGAGTATGCAGTGGTGAGCCCCGATGATGAGGGGGGATCTTTTGGAGCAGTGCATGCGGTACTGGTTGCCTCAGATCGTTGGGGGATTAGTGCCTTGTCACAGACATTGTTGAAGCCCACCGGAGCCCAGGTACTGCAGAGCTCAGTTGGAGTACGGAGACTACACATAGTGGGAACCATGCAGCCATTGTTAAGGAGACATGAGCATTTCACCTCTATAGTGAACACTACGATAATGCATATATTATCTCTGATTCGGAGATATAATGACCCTGGGACTTTGTTTGGTGATGTGAGAGACATTCCCTTTGCTGCACCCTTCTTCCTATACCTCCTCTGGTTCGACAAACTGAACTTTTTCACTACAGCAGGCTGTTGGTCCCTGTCTGACAGAGCTGGAGTAGGGTAACTTTATGTTCAACAATCTTTGCACAGATATATGTTACTAGATTTTAAGGTTTTCTCCCTCTATACCCTATATCTATTGCAGATGACCCCCCCCCTTGTAAAAATCAGGGCCTACTCCCCACCTTACTGGCTATGATCTGATGCATGCAATTAGGGATAAGTCACACTTATTTATATCAACCTGTTGCTGCTAATATATGTAATCCCACAGACTTTAGCTAATGTTATATGGCACCTAATTTGTCTGTTTGGATATAAGAATCACAGTGGTTATTGTGCATTATTCATGATCTTAATTCTCTCTATACGCAATAGTATTACTAAGATGTTCAGTCTTGACATATGTGGAGTATATATGTACAACATAGGTACTAGTAAATTCTAATTTCTACCCTCCCACCCCCTAAATATTAAGCTAACTATTTCATTAAATTCTATATATATCTGACTTATAGTCAAAATGTGTGTATTGACTCAGGGGAGATTTCTATGTTTTTTATTGGAACCTGAGTTACCCTATCCTATGAGACTACGAAATATTTTGATGCGGGTTAAACCCCAAGCTTCTGAATGTGCATTATATTCCCAGTCCGCTCTGCATCTGACAAACAGATACTAGGTGGAAGTTACCAGATAAGTCATTAGGATCTGCTATATACTTTTGATCTTGGTAGCATAAATGCAGGGTTAGAGACACCCACTTTTTTGCATTTTTATCAATAGATCAGTGGTCACTGCATAACCTTACATACTATGATACCCTAGTATATTGGCCCTTAGTTTCTCTCTATATTACTCCCTTTTGTGATAAGACCTTATTCTAAACAGTTCTCCTGCTCCATATATACTTCTGATATTGATACTATTAATATCATATAGCTCAAGCTTCTGTATTGATCTTTTTAGGTTGCCTTATTACACTGTAGTTGTCATCGCAAATTGATGCTGAGGGAGTGAGAGCTCCATATACAGTGGGGCAAAAAAGTATTTAGTCAGCCACCAATTGTGCAAGTTCTCCCACTTAAGGCCTGTAATTTTCATCATAGGTATACCTCAACTATGAGAGACAAAATGTGGAAACAAATGCAGACAATCACATTGTCTGATATGGAAATAATTTATTTGCAAATTATGGTGGAAAATAAGTATTTGGTCAATATCAAAAGTTCATCAATACTTTGTTATATATCCTTTGTTGGCAATGACAGAGGTCAAAATGTTTTCTGTAAGTCTTCACAAGGTTGTTACACAGTGTTGCTGGTATGTTGGCCCATTTCTGCATGCAGATCTCCTCTAGAGCAGTGATGATTTGGGGCTGTCGCTGGACAACACGGACTTTCAACTCCCTCCAAAGATTTTCTATGGGGTTGAGATCTGGAGACTGGCTAGGCCACTCCAGGACCTTGAAATGCTTCTTACGAAGCCACTACTTCGTTGCCCGGGTGGTGTGTTTGGGATCATTGTCATGCTGAAAGACCCAGCCACGTTTCATCTTCAATGCCCTTGCTGATGGAAGGAGGATTGCACTCAAAATCTCACAATACATGGCCCCATTCATTCTTTCATGTACACGGATCTGTCGTCCTGTTTCCTTTGCAGAGAAACAGCCCCGAAGCATGATGTTGCCACCCCCATGCTTCACAGTAGGTATGGTGTTCTTTGGTTGCAACTCAGCATTCTCTCTCCTCCAAACACGACGAGTTGTTTTTCTACCAAACAGTTCTACTTTGGTTTCATCTGACCATATGACATTCTCCCAATCCACTTCTTGATCATCCAAATGCTCTCTAGCATACTTCAGATGGGTGTGACATGTACTGGATTAAGCAGGGGGACACGTCTGGCACTGCAGGATCTGAGTCCCTGGCAGCGTAGTGTGTTACTGATGGTAGCCTTTGTTACATTGGTCCCAGCTCTCTGCAGGTCATTCACTAGGTCCCCCCGTGTGGTTCTGGGATGTTTGCTCACCGTTCTTGTGATCATTTTGACCCCACGGGTGAGATCTTGTGTGAAGCCCCAGATCAAGGGAGATTATCAGTGGTCTTGTATGTCTTCCATTTTCTAATTATTGCTCCCACAATTGATTTCTTCACACCAAGCTGCTTGCCTATTGCAGATTCAGTCTTCCCAGCCTGGTGCAGGTCTACAATTCTCTTTCTGGTGTCCTTCGACAGCTCTTTGGTCTTCACCATAGTGGAGTTTGTAGTATGACTGTTTGAGGTTGTGGACAGGTGTCTTTTATACTGATAACAAGTTCAAACAGGTGCCATTAATACAGGTAATGAGTGGAGGACAGAGGAGCCTCTTAAAGAAGAAGATACAGGTCTGTGAGAGCCAGAAATCTTGCTTGTTTGTAGGTGACCAAATACTTATTTTCCACCATAATATGCAAATAAATTATTTCCAAATCAGACAATGTGATTGTCTGGATTTGTTTCCACATTTTGTCTCTCATAGTTGAGGTATACCTATGATGAAAATTACAGGCCTCTCTCATCTTCTTAAGTGGGAGAACTTGCACATTGGTGGCTGACTAAATACTTTTTTGCCCCACTGTATACCCACGTTTATTGTTTTTCTTTCTGCTTAATTTTATAGTGCTCATATGTAAATTTACATGTGCAAATATAGTTCAAGTGCCCAAAAGTGACCCTATATGTTTTTTATTTCAAACTTGTCTCTTTGCTTGTATTATCCACCTAGGCTGCATTGTAATACAAGAACCATCGTTAGATTCAAGAGCTCTGTCACTGTTAGGTATTGAATTGAAATGTATTAAGGAAAACCACGTTAAAGCAGCACTCTTTAGGGAAATACCCAACAGCGTTAATGAGCAAGTTGTTAGAGCATTCTTCCATTCCTGCTCTAGTTCTTCATCCTCCAAATCATATGATGGAAATTTCTTGATGCGTAACCCCCTGGGTATTCTTTCAACATCAATGTAATGCTCAAAGGTCACTTGATCCCACATTAACCTCAAATCAGTCAAAAGGAGTTTCTCCATCTGATTAAATAGACTCTTCATAGCTCTAGGAGTGCTTTCCACATTTCCTGTTTTTGAAAACACCTTCTCAAAGTAACTCTTCCTGTTTTTAATATTAAAGATCGATTTCTTCAGACGTATGTTTTCACCCTCCATTTTTAAATGTGCTTATCAAATTATTCCCAACAAACGTCCAATAATTCAAGTATCTTCACCCCAAACAATGTTAAACCAAACAGCAAGTAATCTTTTAAAGGCCACACTTTTCAAATAAATGTGTAAACCTTCAATTCTTAAATTCTAGGTGCACTTGGTTAATAGTATTGACAAGTAGATTGTTTATTTTCATATTTTGAAATTGGTGTAAATTTGGATCTTGCACAATTTTTAAATGTATCTATTTGTCTATTTAAATTACATGTGTATACCTTTAAATGATCGATGTTCTTTGTAGCGTAATTAAGACCAAGGTTTCATTTACTGCTTTTAATGTGTGAATGAGAGGCACTGCTCCATCCCTTTAAGATTAAACATTTGTGAATAACGTTCAGCTGTTTTGTGATTGAACGTAAATCGTATAAAGAGGTGGATCAGTGTATGCTCTGGTTATCCTATGACTAAGTGCCAGCAGGCACGAAACGCGTAAGGATGTCTTGTGTATAACCCTCAATATCTTTGCAATGTGCTGTTTTAAAGGATACTAATAAAATTGACTTTTAAACTTTCCCTAAAGAGTGCTGCTTTAACGTGGTTTTCCTTGATCTCTGTATTACGGTGTGCTCAGCCGTCAGCGTGCACCACGTAAAAACATTCAGTCACGCCCCAAACAATTGCACTGCACTGTGTCCACCCGTGGAGGAAGAGTGTCGGTATCAAGCCTGTAGCAGCGTTGAGGATCGGTTTGGTCGAATTGAAATGTATTACCTATGTATACTGTTATTTGGAATGTTTGGTATGAGAATAATTCTGCAAACTATTGTAATTCGCCTTTACGGGTTAAGGGCTTATGTAAGTGGTTATTTTGTATTGTTTTATTTTTCTCCTTAATAAAAATAATTTTAAAAAAAATATATCAAAAGGAAAACATGCCATGGGGAAATGTGTCAGGTTTAGTGATCTGTACCTGACACATTTCCCTTTTAGGCTATGCATGTAATTCATATGTAAAAATGTGGTAACATGAATATTACATCCCTCATCATGTTTTTCTTTCTTTCATCTTTTAATGTGCCACAATATTTAAGAACTATATACTGTATGTGTTTTATCTTGAAGTTGGTTTCTTTATGATTTGTTGCTTTAATATTTCCAAAGATTTTCTGAGTTTGCATTTAGTAAAACTGAATGTTAAAATAATTTTCTGAAAATATAAAATGTTTTTTGTTATTTTTTAAATAAAAGAATTGTTCATTTAATACAAACAATAGTTACAGAACATAGCTAAAATAATTTTGTGAATGCACATTTTTAAGATCTAAAAACAATGAATATGTACGGTTGCTTATTATCTTTTAAAATAATATCATTGCATTGCATTTAGTGTACTTAGGGCAAAAATATATGCCTGCAGGTGTACTTGCTACAAAAAAGTTGAGAAACACTGCTGTAATTTTCTGACTTTTTCAAAACAATGCCTGGATGAATGAATTTAAAGAGCAATGGTAACAATAATAAAGCCTGACCTTAGTTCTTAATGTGTGCATGTACCAAATGTCAGAGTGCGCATAAACAGCTCTACCTAATAGTTATATGACCATAAAATAAATTCCAATTTATGCTAAAAGTAAATAAGCTTAAATTTAAAATATTAATAGTTTATTTCTAAATACATATAATTCATACAAACACTTAAACACTTAGGTTAAAAGCTTGAGATTGATCTAAAAAATGCTGTGTCCAATATTGCAGCTTAGCTCGTCAAAGCCTTATGTATCCGTTTTAAGCTGAAACAATATCCTTTAGATTTTTAATAATAGTGTCAGTATAGTGTTACTCCACTCATACGCTTTTTTGTTAATATTAGGGAGATTGTAAGTAGTATTTTAGCCCCAAAAAACTTGTTTTAACTCACCAGCATCTGAAAGTTTATACTATCTTTCCCGACCGTGCCTTTACCTCTGGACAAAGTTGTTTGGCGTCTCCGAGATCGGCCGTTAGCTCAGGCCGTGACGTGTTCCTCCCACGTGTCCAATGCGATTAGCCAATAGCCCGGTTAGGATACCGGTGAATATTTGCAAACTGCGGGTTACCTTGAAAGTGTGTGTACCCGGTTCAAAAGAGTCTTTTTGTCCTCAATGATGTTCCTTTGCTTAACCAATCTCCCCAATGTTGCTTTAGCTGTTCAGAATGGCAAATATTGCTTTTTACACGGGCATTCTATTAAGTAAACTGTATTTTTATCAGAGAATGCCCGTGTAAAAAGCAATATTTGGGCAAGACCTTGCGTATGTTGAGGGATAGGATTAGAGAGCACCTCCTAAACATTGAAAATGGATTTGAAGGACATTTACTTTCCAAACATTTTAAAGAAAAACATAATCAGAACCCAAAAGGTCTAAAGTATTGGGGTTTGAGGAAGATTAAACCAGATTGGAGAGGGGGGGGATATAAACAAAAAACTTTTAAGAATAGAAGCTGAATTGATTTTTAACTTTAAAACACTAACCCCCCCTAGGATTAAATGCAGAGTTAGATCTCAATCCCTTTATATAAATAACCCCTCATTTTAACATTATATATATATATATATATATATATATATATATATATATTTTTTTTTTTACCTCCAAATATTTTTTACCTCCAAATATTTTTTACCTCCAAATATTTTCTACCTCCAAATCTTTTAGAATGCAACTAATAAAATGTTTTTAATGTATATGTTTTTAATGTATATATTTTTAGAGCATGTGAGGATCAAATATATTATTAAATTACTCAGAACCCTTTAGATTGTTTTATGATTATTTATATTTCTTAGAGCAATTATTTAGAGAGTTTTGAATTAATTTTTAATTACATATCTAATAAGAAAAACTTTTTAGAAACTTATTTCATGGAAAATTACATTTTTGCTTTAAATTTTATAATTGGTTTAGAAAGTAGTTTTTTAAGAAAATAATTTTAAATTTTATTTTTAAAACTGATGAAGTTGGAAAATGTGATAGAATTTGATATTATTTGTTAGTATTACTGAACTCTAATATCAGTAGTGTCCATATGTTATGACCAAAAATTCAAAAAATTAAATATGGTCATTATGGTACACTTATTAGATAATCAAAACACTTTGTAATACATTATGAATTGTATTCAATAACTTTTAAGTATATTAAACGTCCCAAACGAAGATTGTATTAAAGCACAAGTTATACAGAACCCAGAATTAAGCAAGATTTGAAATTAAAAGAAAGATTGGATATAACAAAGCAATATGAACTCAAATCAACTGTCCCTTTAAGAAGAGTTGTATAAAAGTATGCTGGGCAGGAGCAGGTTCATCTTGAAAAAAGCTTACGAGCTGAAACACGTAGATGACCTAACTTGCTGAGCTGGCCAGCTTTAATGACTTGATCGGACTCTGCTGACATTTACCTATCTGCCATTCTGAACGGCTAAAGCAACATTGGGGAGATTGGTTAAGCAAAGGAACATCACTGAGGACAAAAAGACCCCTTTGAACCAGGTACACACACTTTCACCGGTAATCCTACCGAGCTATTGGCTAATCGCATTGGACACGTGGGAGGAACACGTCACGGCCTGAGCTAACGGCCGATTTCGGAGACGCCAAACAACTTTGTTCAAAGGTAAAGGCACGGTCAGGGAAAGATAGTATAAACTTTCTGATGACCACACATCTAGGCAATATTATTATAAATGAAAACACAAGACAAAACTTTGGGGGAAAAAGGCCGCAGCCCGCGTTTATTATTTTTAAAATAATTGATAAACTTTATTAAACCACAATAACATTCAAAAGGTGCTTGCCCCATAAAATCACGTGCCTTCCACTGGCACTCGGCCAGGCACGCCCACATCCTTAACCTCTCCCCATACCTGAGGAGGTACCCATAATAATTAAATATAACTTAGCGGCTAGCACCCCGCTTTAGCTGCGACAACCACTTACCAAATCCAGGGAGGGAGGGAGGGCGCTTCTCTTCACAGGTCTTCACTCCTGCTCGGCTACAAAACAAGTGAGCAACGGCTCACGTGACCACGCCCCTAATGCCTAGCGTGAGGTCATTAGCCCCTCCTCACATAGGCATTGATCCGGGGCTTCATTGACCACACATCTAGGCAATATTATTATAAATGAAAACACAAGACAAAACTTTGGGGGAAAAAGGCCGCAGCCCGCGTTTATTATTTTTAAAATAATTGATAAACTTTATTAAACCACAATAACATTCAAAAGGTGCTTGCCCCATAAAATCACGTGCCTTCCACTGGCGCTCGGCCAGGCATGCCCACATCCTTAACCTCTCCCCATACCTGAGGAGGTACCCATAATAATTAAATATAACTTAGCGGCTAGCACCCCGCCACTGCTCGAAAAGACCTTCGAGCACCAACCCACAGGGCTAAGGCCTTTTTTACCCCTTCGCTCAAGTTAAAATTAAAAAGAGGCAGGCCAATTTTGTTAAGGTGAACACCATCTTTTAAGAAGAAGCAGCTTCCAGACTCTCCTTCAAACTCCACATGCCTTACACCGAAGCCACCTAATTTTGCCACAAAGCTTGTGATAGTTCTATTAATCTTTTTGCGGGATGAGTCCAATCTTTTCACATCCCAAGCAGACCTCCACGCTAATCTGCACTCAATGTCGGACCAAATAATCATTATCTCAGGTAACAATTCTTTTAACCTAACAATATCTTTTTTGATCATATCAATAAAGTCTTTTTGTGCCATAAACCCCAAATCATTGCCCCCTACGTGAATAATCAAAATCTCAGGTGGGTGAAACAATCTAGCCCAACTAATCACTTTAAATAGTAACTGGTCCCACTTCATACCCCTAATCCCAAACCACTTAATCAATATTTTTTCAGATGAACAGCTAAGCTGCAGCCCTGATTCTCTTAATGCAGTCTCTATTCTTGCCCAGTATATGTAAGAATGTCCCACGATCCAACAATGAATGGGACCTGCTGGAATAAAAAACTATAGCTATAACTTATTAACAAGCTCAGGTCTCACATATAACCTGAAACATTCAGACTTCCATCTCCCAATCTTTTTAACTGAATTAACATTCAAACCAGAAATACTAGCTTCCGTCGCTGCCCCAATTCTAAATGAATGACAACCAAACTCACTACTATTCAAACCTATCCTTTCTAACGCTTTTTTCAGTACTGATTCAAATTGAAAACGAGATAAAAATGTGCCGTCCTCGTGCACCAATAACGGAATGCCATCAATAACTTTTCTAACATTAAAAAATTCCCTAACTGCCGTAACTGGGCAGCACAATCCCCCAATCTCTTTCAAACAAACCCAACAACCCTTACCTATTTGATCTGTTTTAGACTTCTTTAGCCAAATTAAAACTTCATGCGGGTTCAAAACTACATCTCTATAGCACAAGCCCCCGCAATTCCACCTGTTAGCGGATACCAACTCTGAAATCCTAAAAGCACCAAAGAATGCGAGTAAAAATGCCACCCTGAATAACAAAACTTCAAATTGGGAAAAACAAACAAAGGGCAACACTTTAACCAATTTGACAACAATAGCAAAGACCAAAGGTCTTCTATTATCAACTGATACTTTACCCCTAATTAAACTCCTTATTGCCATTCTCACAGAAAATTTTTTGGACAGATCAACCCAACCCAATAGGTTAAACAAAAAAGACAAAGCCGCCATATTCCTCTGCACCACCGATTTAGATGTACCCTTCTCTCTCCATTCTTCAATCCAATCTAATAAAAGGAATTCCTCCTTGTCCCCTTCAAAAACAGATAATTTGTTCAACCACTGAACCCACACAGGTAGGTAGGCTTTCCAAGTACTAGGAGCTAAGGCTCCCCTCACCGATTTTAACAATCTAGGAAGTTCAAATGCCACATCTCCTCCGGGCAAGGAAAACCGATTTCTTCCGCCTCTGGCACAGCCTCTCGGAATCTCCGCCACTGAAAACGAGAAAGAGCGTCAGCCCCAACATTCTCCTTTCCAGGAACATGAATAGCTCTAAAAAAGACATTATGCTTCATACATTCAAAAACGAACATCCTCAGCAATCCAATCACTGGTTTCGAACTGGATGATAGGCGATTGATTGCAAAAACAACCCCCATATTATCAGAATGAAATACCACCTTTCTATTCTCAAATTCGACACCCCAAATTTTTAAGGCTACCACTAACGGAAATAATTCCAGAAAAACCAGATTTTTTGTTAGACCTACCTCTGCCCAATATTCGGGCCACTCGCCAGCACACCATTTGTTTCCAAATATGGCTCCAAAACCATGAGCCCCTGAAGCGTCAGTGAATAAATGAAGTTCACTACACAAAATCTCCATAGTCTGAATTAAAGATTTGCCATTAAATTCCTTTAAAAAAGCTTTCCAAACTCTCAAATCTTCATTTACCTGATAAGATAAGCGAATCCGAAAATGGGGAATTTTAACTCCCACAGTGGCTAAAGATAACCTTCTGCAAAAAATCCTACCAACTGGAATGATTTTGCATGCAAAATTCAGTTTACCCACTAGGGACTGAATCTCTCTCAATGAAAGCTTCTTTCTCGCAAGAGCTAGATTAATAGAAGACACAAGATCACTAATTTTTTCCCTAGGAAGTCTGCATTCCATAGAAACAGTGTCAATACAAATTCCCAGGAAATTAATCACATGAGAAGGACCTTCAGTTTTTTCATCAGCAACCGGGATCCCAAAGTCCCTAGCTATCAGCATAAAAGAATCCATCAGAAATTGGCATGATTGGGTACCTTCTGGACCCACAAACAAAAAATCATCCAGATAATGAGAAACTGATGACATACCAGAAATCTGCTTTACAACCCATTCTAGAAAACAACTAAATTTCTCAAAATAAGCACAGGAAATAGAACAGCCCATTGGTAAGCATAGATCCACAAAATAGGAACCGCCCACAAAGCAGCCTAACAGATGATGACAAGATGGATGGACCGGTAACAGCCTAAATGCTGATTCAATGTCCACTTTCGCCAACAAGGCGTTTGGACCCGCCTCCCGAATCAAATCTAAAGCCTTATCAAAGGATGCGTATCTGACTGCAGATAATTCTGGATCAATCCCATCATTCACTGAAAAACCTTTCGGGAAAGACAAATGATGAATCAATCTGAATTGATTTGGCATCTTCTTGGGAACCACTCCCAAGGGAGAGACACGCAAATTCTGAAACGGAGGGGCCCTAAAGGGACCCGCCATCCTACCCAGAGAAATTTCTTTCTGAATCTTAGCCATCACTACTTCCGGAAAATCCAATGCCGACTTTAAATTACCTGCAAAAACTGACTGAAACCAACTGAAAACCCCTTCAATAGAGTGTCCGCATCTGATCTTTTAGCTTTCTTCCTACCGTACAATTCTAACCACGGCGCCATCCTTTCGACTTTCACTGGCGTCTTGGCTTTGAATAGTACTTTCACCTTTTGAGAGAGATTTACCTTTTTTAAAGCATTTTGCACTAGAGTGGACTCCTCCACAAAAGGAACATTCGTGCTTGTATTTACAAGCTGTTCCAAATTTACATGTTCCCTCATTGAATTGGAAGCAAAGCCCTTTTCTGAGGGCCACTGCTGATGATGCTGAGGAAGCATTGCTTCCTCCTCCCGTAACACGAAAGGACTGAGACCTTAAAGGAGTCATAAGCTCCAACCATATACCCATATCCCTATCGTCCCATCTCATCTCAGGACGAACCGCAAGACGTTGACGAAACTGTTCGTCATACTTCCACCACGCAAGTCCGCCATACGTACGACAAGCACTGGCTATTTCATTAAGGTAACAAAAGAGGGAAGAGCAAAGCTCAGGGCTCTTTTCCCCAACTACACTTGCCAAAATACAAAAGGCAGTTGACCAATTAGATAAAGTTTTTGGCAACTTTTTACGCTCGTCTTCTTCTTTTTTAGAAGACTCACTCCTTACATCATCTTTGATGTCAAAAACTTGATCCACCGGGAGCAATGAGAAAATTTCAATAAACTCTCTCCGCCAAATCTTTTCTTTTATCTCTAAAGATAAATGAATACCTAAAGGCCCAACCGAACATAAGCAAGGGCGTCTCAAAGCCTGATCAGATACTTTCGGAAGCCCTACCATACTTGCACTACTTAAAATTACCGAAGGTGCCTGCTCAGGAGGACCACCTCCTGAGGGCGCAATTTGCTGAACCCAAACACCAACCGGGCCTGAAGTGCCCTCGGCACTCACCGGACCACTATTTTCCAACCTAGCAATTAAATCTTTCAATCCTTTTAACATCAGTTCACACCTTACATCAGAAGCATTCGAATCATGATGCGCATTTACACTTGAACTCTCACCTGCAGCATTGGACATTACAGGATTCTCTCTTGTAATGACCGTCTCCCTCCTTGCTTCCTGACGTGTTGATTCACTACCTTTTCTCTGTTTATCTCTTTCATTCTCTCTCCTTCTAACCGGAGTCCTAGACCTTCTGGGTCTCCCTCTTTCCCTTGACTGTTTATCCAATGATCCCCAAAGAGAAGAATCGCCTATTTCTTTGCTCTGTCTGAACGTAATAGGTGAACGGGATCTCTCCCGCCGCCGTGATACTGAACTCCTGGAACTTTTCTCCTGTCTCTTTCTTTCACTGTGGACTACCTGAGGCTGAGAGGATGCGTATTCCCTGTTAGCTAACCTTCTATCAAAAATAATAACACCCCTTTCAACAGAGCCCCCGCTAAGGAAATCCCTATCACTATCATTACTAACCTTAGTGTTAACCCTTGCTGAATTACTCGCCCTATTACCCTCAGAATTAACATTACCTGGGACTAAAGCTCTAATTAACTGTGATACAATATCTAAACTGTTTACCTGCTCCGACGCTGCTGGTCCTGGTAAAGCTGCTTGCTCTTCCTCTTCCCCGAAATCACTGTACTGTTCATCAATCCATAAAGAGTCTGCTTCCTCCTGTATCTTAGAAGGAAACGTATCACTGCTCCGGCCAGGTGTTATAAACTCGGGATGAATAGAATCTGAGGAAAAAGAAACGTTAACCTGCCTAGAGTTAGCCTCCCTATTTACAATCCTACTTGTTCTATCACTAACATTATGCTCCTTAAAAAACATCTCTCTAGTACTACCATCTACACTGGCACTTTCCCAATTTCTAAAACTCTCTGGCCTAACATCCCTCTCAGCGTTTTCTTCTCCTGAACCTGAAAAACAATGCTTTCTTTTTTCCAATGCCTTTCTACCTGTTGGAGCAGAAGCTCTGACAGTAATTGGCTTATTCACTGTAGTATTCCTTGAGCTAATCTTGTTTGAAGAGTCTGTATTTGCTGTTCTAGGCTCAGTGGCCGTTTCAAAATGCCTGCCTACTTGACTAAAATGTTCCTCACAATATTGCTGCTGCATTAAAAAAGGCTCCTTAGCCGTAAACTGTTCCTGGTCCCTGAGGCTTAAAAATTCCTCATAGCCCGACTGTGAAAATTTATCCCTTACCCCGTGACTAACTTCTTTTCCCCGGCATGTATTTGCCTCAGGCCTAACTGCTGTACGCCTTTCAAATTGCCCCACGTTATTTGGGCCTCCTATGTCTAAAGGCCTAACTGCCGTTAACAGGTCCTGTTGTGGTGTTACATAGGATAAACCCACATGCTGCCCAGAATTGTTTTTATTATTAACACCCTTAGGCCTGTCGGCCGTAAATATGTCCTGGTTTGCTGCGCTCTTTGGGCCTGCAGCCGTTATATCCTTTTTTGGCGCCAAAATACTTACGTCCACCGCCTCGCAAGATTCTTCCTCACCTGCCGCCATCTCCGCTTCTTCCGACACCTCTTCATCCCACCGGACGAAAACAGCTCCTGAAAAAGAAGAAGAATTACCTGGTGCAGCTTCTCTCTGGAGAAACCGTGTTGCGTCCGCTCTGCTGATGTCTCCCGGTCCTGATCGATTTCCTGCAGCTCCTCTCTTTCTCACCGATGTCGACCGCTGACCCGCTGAAGCTCTCACCGCTTTTCCTCTACGGCTCCCGGACTCCTGACGTCTTCCGGTCGATGGACTTAACCTTTCTGGCGGACGGGATCTCCTCGTCGGCCTGGATGGCTCACCGCCCGCCGTGACGACTCCTCCGGTTCCTGTGTCCTCTTCGATCGCCAACCGCTTCCGGACCCAATCTTCACCCTTCGACGACAACAGCTCCTGGACCGTCAACAGGATCTTCTGCAACTCCGACATGGTAAGTAGAAATTCACCGCTTCTCTTCACAGGTCTTCACTCCTGCTCGGCTACAAAACAAGTGAGCAACGGCTCACGTGACCACGCCCCTAATGCCTAGCGTGAGGTCATTAGCCCCTCCTCACATAGGCATTGATCCGGGGTTTCATTTCTGGTGAGTTAAAACAAGTTTTTTGGGGCTAAAATTCAACTTACAATCTCCCTAATATTAACAAAAAAGCATATGAGTGGAGTAACACTATACTGACACTATTATTAAAAATCTAAAGGATATTGTTTCAGCTACAAAAAGGCTTTGATGAGCTAAGCTGCAATATTGGACACAGCATTTTTTAGATCAATTTCAAGCTTTTAACCTAAGTGTTTGGGATTATATGGACATTTATTGTACAATAATAAAATAAGTGTACAATTGGATTTTGTGATTTTTAAAGTGTTAGTTTTATTACTGTTTAAAAGGTGCACCTTAGTATTTCTAAAATATTTTTAAAGTGTTTGTATGAATTATATGTATTTAGAAATAAACTATTAATATTTTAAATTTAAGCTTATTTACTTTTAGCATAAATTGGAATTTATTTTATGGTCATAACTATTAGGTAGAGCTGTTTATGCGCACTCTGACATTTGGTACATATATTTTTTAGTGTGAGTATTGGGAAAATCACACTCTGTGAGTTGCAGAAACTACCTTTCTGGGGTATTCCGTTGTTACCTTCTTAATGTGTGCACACAGACATATCTTCCAGGTATATCAAGTGAATTTAAAAGTCAACCTACTGAAATAGAAGAATAATAGCAGTTTATCAGATGTTAAGTTCTGCTGGTATCCTCCTTAAAATGTTGAATAATCTATAGGGATATCAGAACATTTCACTGTGTTAAAATAGTCAAATACAAATTGATTCAGCCTTTCCAAATATCAGATCAAAAGGGCTTGTAAATAAGTAATTTTCTACACCAGATCAGAGCTTAACATGCACAACAGTGAAAATTTAAAATCAGAAGCACCGAAGAACAGTTTTATCAATAATAGCAGACAGAGCAGTAATTAAGTATTGTTTTAGGACATGTGTATAATTATATATTACAATCAATAGCTTTGTGACTCTGAAATGTCTAGCTGACTTCACTTGTTAATAGAATCTGAGACCTAGAAATCTATAAGCAGCAGCTGTTTTACATGTAGCCTATTTAAGTTTTCAGCATATGACTTTCTGTTGGAGAAATTCTGGACTTAGGCATGGAGTAGCTTGTAAATCTTGCAAGCTGTGCATTGCTTGTGCTATATATTTACAGCGTACCATACAGCAGCTTTGCTATTGTATTATATAACTAGTTGGGACTGACTTCACAAGCAGACTTTTTTTTCTTTTTGCATTTGTACTTTTAATTCTACACCAACTTTTTTTGGGTGGGTTTCCATAAAAATCTTAGTTTAAACTGTCCCCTTCTCCAGTTTTGCTACGTTAAGTTACTGCTCATTCTCACCTGCCTGTAATTTTGATTGACTTGCTGCTTCCTCTTGATGGTTTTGTAAAACCTCCATCCTATCTTCTGCCAGTTGTCTACTTAAGTACTGTGCTTGAATGACTCTTGGGTAACCTACAACATATATCTTTTTATTTCATAACGTGGTGAGAGTCCATAATCTATTACTCCTGGGATTCAACTTCTGGTCAATAGGAGGAGGCAAATATTCCCAAAACTTTAAGAGCACTTACTCCCTCCCACATCTCTGGTATTCTAGTCTTTTCTTTTGCCTGCATAGGAGGAAGGTGAATAATTGAGGTGCTCCAGATTCTATGTTGAGAGGGGTCCTTAGAGAGATTTGAGACCCACTTTCTTCATAGAGAGCTGCTACTGAGAGACAGAGGGGAGATTTGGGTATTGGGTAGTGACATAATCACTCTCAGGGAAAGAGTTAGTCACAAGCCTGCCACAGGTGTCACAGGGGTCGTTTCCCTTTCCTCCTCCTATTGGGTCATCAATATATAATCCTTACATAGATCATCTGGGGTGACGTACACAGCACTGGATGGGTTCTCTACTTCTTTTCTACAGCCAGTATGCATGGTAGATTGGGTACTTATGAGGTAAGTGCAGCCATTTCACCAATTTTGAGGTACATCATTGCCAGGGGAATACACATGTAACAGACTAATTCCACCTTTATTACCTAGACTTTTTATAATCATTCTAGTAATTATGGAAACTTTTTTATGTGGTAATAGCTGCTATTTATATTCTTCTAATTCCTGGTACGCAATGCAACCTTTTACCCTTTGTTATATACACAGTAAAATGGATTTAAATGTTTGGCAATGTGAGGGAGAGTCTCTTTGTGTGTTTTGTATACTGAATTAGTACAGCAGTTACAGGGATATTTCCCTTTCATTATTGAAAATCCTCATTTGCTCCTTTGTTGCTGATTGCAACTTCAATTTTCCAAATGTCTTATTACTGAAGGGTAAGATATATATTTTTTCCTTTATTGAGTTTTCATGTAACGTATAGACAAACAATGACAATTAGTAAGTAGACATGCAAATATTTAAACCGTCTATTATTGTCCATTATAGAACTCCTTCGATACAAAGACAGAAGTTCTTAATCCAAATGTATCAAAAATAGTTCCTGATTCTTCATAGTTATTTACTTGTTCCAAAAAAAGTTTGTGTTTGTCCAACTAAGGGCCAGGGGGATATCTATCAAGCCGTCAATTGTGTTGCATTCACTGGCACAAATACGCTCACCTAACATCGCCTAAAATTGCGGCTGCGTATCTCAATACGCTCTCCTTATTTATAAAAAAAGCTGGCAAAAAGACGCAGCACCAAGTACGGGTCGATAAGCATCGGACTGTTGTTAACTAACAGTCATCGATCCCAACTTTATTTATACCCTGTCACTAAACGCTGCCACTATACTAAAATGTTTAACCCCTATCCCGCCGCTCTCTGACCCTGCCACAACCTAAATACAGTTATTAACCCCTATCCCGATGCTCCCTGGCCCCTCCACAACCTAAATAAAGTTATTAACCGCTATCCTGCCGCTCCCTGACCCCGCCGCAGCCTATATAAAATTATTATTAACCCCTATCCAGCTGCTCCCCGACCCCGCCGCAACCTAAATACATTTATTAACCCCTATCCCGCCACTCCCTGACCCCGCCACAACCTAATTAAACATATTAACCCCTAAAACTCTGGCCTTCCACATCACTACAACTAACTAAACCTATTTACCCCTAAACCGTCAGCCCCCCACATCGCCAATAAATAATTTAAGCTATAAACCCCTAAACAACATCACTATCTTCAAATCCATTTAAACTTAGAATGCTGAAGAACAGAAGATGCAGGTACTCAAAAGATATCATAAAAAATCCAATTTATTAAAAAAAAAATATTTAAAAAAAATACAGCTACAACAGCGCTGTAAGCACATAAGTAAAGCCAGTGGAGGCAGGCAGACAAACACGGTCGTCTGACGCGTTTCGTGCCCCCTAGAGGCACTTATTCATAGACTTATTGGTTACCTTAGGCAGAGACTATTTGTAGGGGAAACTAAAATATGATTGGCTTAGAAAAAAAGAGCCTATTTTGTTTGGCCCAATCAAAATGAACAGAAACCCCATAGTATATGCAAAAAGGTAAACAAAAAATAAAATAAAAGAAACAGATCCTAATAGTTACAATAATGTAAATACAATAACTAATGTGCAATAAAAAACAGAGGAAAAAAAATGAAAAAATACTTAATGTAACCTAAAGAAGAACATTGGGATATGTAATGCAAATATTTATAAAAAAAAACCCAGGATAAATTATCTGTCAATAAAAAAATTGATATCACATTCACGATTCATACCCAAAGGCGATCTGGTTTTGAGCTTTAACATCCATAATAGTTCCTTTTTCTCTAGTATTTTAAATTTATTTCCCCCTCTAATGGGGATTTTAGCTATGCCAATAATTTTAATAGTCATATCTGCGATATTAGTAAAATGATAGCCATTAAAATGATTGGCCACCGCAGAGTCCTTATTAAAATTCTTGACATCCCTCATGTGCTCACTAACGGCTAGATTTAGATTTTGGCATTAGCCATCAAAAGCAGCGTTAAGGGGTCCTAACGTTGCTTTTAACCGCCCGCTGGTATTTAGAGTCAGGCAGGAAAGGGTCTACCGCTCACTTTCTTTCTGCGACTCGAGGCTACCGCAGATTCCCTTACGTCAATTGCGTATCCTATCTTTTCAATGGGATTTGCCTAACGCTGGTATTTCGAGTCTTGGAAGAAGTGAGCGGTAGACCCTCTACCGACAAGACTCCAACTGCAAAAAAAAGTCTGTAGTTAAGAGCTTTATGGGCTAACGCGGGAACATAAAGCTCTTAACTACTGTGCTATAAAGTCAACTAACACCCATAAACTACTTATGAACCCCTAAACCGAGGCCCCCCCACATTGCCAACCCTATAATATTTTTTTTAACCCCTAATCTGCCGCTCCGGACACCGCCGCAAACTACATTATACCTATGAACCCCTAATCTGCTGCCCCTAACATCGCCGACACCTACATTATATTTATTAACCCCTAATCTGCCCCCCCAACGTCGCCGCCACCTACCTACACTTATTAACCCCTAATCTGCCGACCGGACCTTGCAGCCACAATAATAAATGTATTAACCCCTAAACCGCCGCACTCCAGCCTCGCAAACAGTATAATAAATAGTATTAACCCCTAATCTGCCCTCCCTAACATCGCCGCCACCTGCCTACAAATAATAACCCCTAATCTGCCGCCCCAACGTCGCCGCTACTATAATAAATTTATTAACCCCTAAACCTAAGTCTAACCCTAACACCCCCCTAAGTTAAATATAATTTAAATTAATCTAAATAAATGTACTATAATTAAATAAATTATTCCTATTTAAAACTAAATACTTACCTATAAAATAAACCCTAATATAGCTACAATATAACTAATAGTTACATTGTAGCTATTTTAGGATTTATATTTATTTTAAAGGCAACTTTGTATTTATTTTAACTAGGTACAATAGCTATTAAATAGTTAATAACTATTTAATAGCTACCTAGTTAAAATAATTACAAAATTACCTGTGAAATAAATCCTAACCTAAGTTACAAATACACCTAACACTACACTATCAATAAATTAATTAAATAAATTACCTACAATTAGCTAAACTAAAATACAATTAAATAAACTAATCTATAATACAAAAAAAAACCCCTCTAAATTACAGAATTTTTTTTACAAGAAGTTTAAACTAATTACACCTAATCTAAGCCCCCTAATAAAATAAAAAAGCCCCCCAAAATAATAAAATGCCCTACCCTATTCTAAATTACAAAGTAATCGGTTTAGGGGGTTAATACATTTATTATAGTGGCGACGAGGTCTGGTCGGCAGATTAGGGGTTAATAAGTGTAGGTAGGTGGCGGTGACGTTGGGGAGGGGTATATTAGGGGGTAATAAATATAATATAGGTGTCGGCGATGTTAGGGGCAGTAGATTAGGGGTTCATAGCTATAATGTAGGTTTGCGGCGGTGTCCGGAGGGGTTAATAATAAAATGCAGGTGTCAGCGATAGCGGGGGCGGCAGATTAGGGGCTAATAAGTGTAAGGTTAGGGGTGTTTAGACTTGGAGTTCATGTTAGGGTGTTAGATGTAGACTTAGTGAGTGTTTCCCCATAGGAAACAATGGGGCTGCGTTAGGAGATGAACGCTGCTTTTTTGCAGGTGTTAGGTTTTTTTCAGCCCGCTCAGCCCCGTTGTTTCCTATGGGGATATCAGATTGAGCTTGCATTCTATTGGCTGTTCCGATCAGCCAATAGAATGCAAGCTCAATCTGATTGGCTGATTGGATTAGCCAATCCGATTGAACATGAATCTGATTGGCTGATTCAATCAGCCAATCAGATTTTTCCTACCTTAATTCAGATTGGCTGATAGAATCCTATCAGCCAATCGGAATTTGAGGGACGTCATTTAAAGGAACCTTCATTCGGATTTAGGACGTCGTTAGAAGAGGATGGATCCGCGCCGGCTGCTTGAAGATGGACCCGCTCCGCTCCGGATGGAAGAAGATAGAAGATGCCGCCTGGATGAAAACTTCCGAGCCTCTGGAGGACCTCTTCTTGCCGGATAGGATGAAGACTTCGGACCCTCTTCTGGACGGATCGGTGATACCCAGCTGGGTGAATACAAGGTAGGGAGATCTTCAGGGGCTTAGTGTTAGGTTTTTTAAGGGGGGTTTGGGTGAGTTAGATAGGGGTAAGTGGGTGGTGGGTTGTAATGTTGGGGGGGTATTGTATGTTTTTTTTACAGGCAAAAGAGCTGATTTCTTTGGGACATGCCCCGCAAAAAGCCCTTTTAAGGGCTGGTAAGGTAATAGAGCTGTTAACTTTTTATTTTAGAATAGGGTAGGGCATTTTTTTCTTTTGGGGGGCTTTGTTATTTTTTAGGGGGCTTAGAGTAAGTGTAATTAGTTTAAAATTCTTGTAATCTTTTTTATTTTTTGTAATTTAGTGTTTTGGTTTTTTTGTAATTTAGTTTAGTTGATTTAATTGTAGGTAATTGTAGGTAGTTTAGTTAATTAATTTATTGATAGTGTAGTGTTAGGTTTAATTGTAACTTAGGTTAGGATTTATTTTACAGGTAATTTTGTAATTATTTTAACTAGGTAGCTATTAAATAGTTAATAACTATTTAATAGCTATTGTACCTAGTTAAAATAAATACAAAGTTGCCTGTAAAATAAATATAAATCCTAAAATAGCTACACTATAACTATTCATTATATTGTAGCTATATTAGGGTTTATTTTACAGGTAAGTATTTAGCTTTAAATAGGATTAATTTATTTAATAAGAAATAATTTATTTTGTTAGATTTAAATTATATTTAACTTAGGGGGGTGTTAGGGTTAGAGTTAGGTTTAGGGGTTAATACATTTATTATAGTACCGGCGAGGTCCGGTCGGCAGCTTAGGGGTTAATACTTGAAGTTAGGTGGCATTTGGAAGGGCATTTAGCTCTTTTAAAAATAAAACCCACCCAAAAAACACCTTAAATAAAGACTAACCCCTGATGATCCACTTACAGTTATTGAAGTCCCTATTGAAGGATCCATCCAGCCGGCAAGAAGTCTTCATCCAGGCGGCCTCTTTGATCTTCATCCACCCGGCGAAGTCCTCATCCAGATGGCAAGAAGTCTTCATTCAGACGGAATCTTCTATCTTCATCCATCTGGCACGGTGAGGGTCCATCCTGAAGACATCCAGCGTGGAGCATCCTCTTCATACGGTCGTCGCTGTAAACTGGAACTTCAATGCAAGTGACATCATCCAAGATGGCGTCCCTTGCATTCCTATTGGCTGAAAGCCAATAGGATTAGAGCTGCTAAAATTCTATTGGCTGTTCCAACCAGCCAATAGGATTTGAGCAGCTCTCATTCTATTGGCTGTTCCATTCAGCCAATAGGATGAGAGCTCGCCAGAAACAGAAGTTATGAAGCAGCGGTCTAAAGAAGTCCTCATCAAAGCGGGCAGAAGTCTTCATCTAGACGGCATCATCTATTTCCATCCATCTGGCATGGAGCGGGTCCATCTTCAAGACATCCGACGCGGAGCATCCTTTTCTTATGGTCGTCGTTGAAAAATGAAGTTCCCCTTTAAGTGACGTCATCCAAGATGGAGTCCCTTACATTCCGATTAGCTGATAGAAATAAAGGGGAAAAAATCCTATTGGCTGTTGCAATCAGCCAATAGGATTGAGCTTTAATCCTATTGGCTGATCCAATTAGCTAATAGGATTGAGCTCGCATTCTATTGGCTATTCCAATCAGCCAATAGAATGTGAGCTCAATCCTATTGGCTGATTTGATCAGCCAATAGGATTTTTCCCCTTTAATTCCTATTGGCTGATAGAATTCTATCAGCCAATCGGAATGTAAGGGACGCCATATTGGATAACGTCACTTAAAGGGGAACTTAAATTTCCAGCGACGACCGTAAGAAGAGGATGCTTCGTGCCGGATGTCTTGAAGATTGACCCGCTCCACGCCGAATGGATGAAGATAGAAGATGCTGTCTGGATGAAGACTTCTGCCTGCTTCGATGAGGACTTCTGCCTGCTTCGATGAGGACTTTGCCGGCTGGATGAGGATGGATATCTGGACTTCAAAAACTGCAAGTAGATCTTTGGGGGTTAGTGTTAGGATTTTTTAAGTTTTTTTGGGTGGGTTTTATTTTTAGCTTAGGGTTTGGGCACTTCATAAAAGAGCTGATTGCCCTTTTCAGGGCATGGCAAAAGAGCTAAATGCCCTTTTAATGGGCAATGCCCATCCAAATGACCTTTTCAGGGCAATGGTTAGCTTAGGTTTATTTAGATAGAATTTTATTTGGGGGGGGTTTGGTTGTGTGGGTGGTGGGTTTTACTGTGGGGGGGATGTTTGTATTTTAATTGCTATGTAAAAGAGCTGTTATCTTTGGGGCAATGCCCCAAAAGGCCCTTTTAAGGGCTATTGGCAGTTTAGTGTAGGTTAGGGGTTTTATATTTTGGGGGGGCTTTTTTATCTTGATAGGGCTATTAGATTAGGAGTAATTCATTTTTATTTTTGATAATTTTGTTTTTTATTTTGTATAATTTAGTGTTTATGTTTTTTTGTAATTTAGTACATTGTATTTTATTAATTATATTTTATTTTATTGTAATTTTAGGTTTTAGTGTAAGGCAGGTTAAGTTTTATTTGACAGGTAAGTTTGTATTTATTTTAACTAGGTAGCTAGCAAATAGTTAATAACTATTTACTAACTAGTCTACCTAGTTAAAATAAATACACATTTACCTGTGAATTAAAAATAAAACCTAAGCTAGCTACAATGTAACTATTAGTTATATTGTAGATAGTTTAGGTTTTATTTTACAGGTATTTAGTTTTAAATAGGAATTATTAAGGTAATAATTGTAAGTTTTATTTAGCTTTATTTTAATTATATTTAAGTTAGGGGGTGTTAGGGTTAGGGTTAGGCTTAGGCTTAGGGTTGCGTTAGGGTTAGGTTTAGGGGTTAATATATTTATGTAGTGATATGGGAGGCCAGAGGTTTAGGGTTTAATAGTTTAATTTAGTATATTTCGTTGTGGGGGGCTTGAGGTTTAGTGGTTAATAGGTTTTTTTATTGTGGCGGTGTGGGCGGATGGCAGATTATGGGTTAATAATATTTAAATAGTATTTGCGATGTGGGAGGGCAGCAGTTTATGGGTTAATAACTTTATTATAGTGGCAACGATGTCGGGGAGCGGCGGAATAGGGGTTAATACATTTTTAAGTGGTGGCGATGTCCTATTATAGTGTTTGCAATGCGGGAGGGCCTCGGTTTAGGGGTTAATAGGTAATTTATGGGTGTTAGTGTACTTTGTGACAGTTTAGTTATGAGTTTTATGTTACAGCTTACTACTGACTTTAGATGGCGGTACGGATCTTGTGGTTATAGAGTGTACCGCTCACTTTTTGGCCTCCCAGGCAAACTCGTAATACCTGCACTATGGGAGTCCCATTGAAAAAGGACTTTTTTTAAAAGTTTGGTACTGACATTGCGTGACGGCTAAAAAGTAGTGATGTTGCGAATAGTTCACCAGCGAATAGTTCCCGGCGAACATAGCATGTTCGCGTTCGCAGCGATGGGCAAACATATGCGATGTTCGATCCGCCCCCTATTCGTCATCATTGAGTAATACTTTGACCCTGTACCTCACAGTCAGAAGACATATTCCAGCCAATCAGCAACAGACACTCCCTCCCAGACCCTCCTACCTCCTGGACAGCATCCATTTTAGATTCATTTGGAAGCTGCATTCTTAGTGAGAGGAGGGACAGTGTAGCTGCTGCTGATTTAATAGGGAAATTGATAGCTAGGCTAGTGTATTCAGTGTCCACTACAGTCCTGAAGGACTCATCTGATCTCTTTTTTTTTTTTTTTTCCTGTGTAATCTAATTGCAGTTGCCTGCCTGACAGCGTGTGTGTCAGGCTCACAGCGTATACTGTGCCCACTTGCCCAGTGCTACCACTCATATATGGTGTAACAGTAGTGAAGATTTAAAAAAACCCCACTTTTTTGACTGTGTTAAATAATAGCAGTCATTTTCCTTCACACGTGTGCGTTTCAGTGCCTGCCTGCCAGGGCACAGTGTCATCCCAGTGCAACTCATATCTGGTGTAACAGTAGTGTAGATTTAAAAAAAACACTTTTTTGACTGTGTTAAATAATAGCAGTCATTTTCCTTCACACGTGTGCGTTTCAGTGCCTGCCTGCCAGGGCACAGTGTCACCCCAGTGCAACTCATATCTGGTGTAACAGTAGTGTAGATTTAAAAAAAAAAAACACTTTTTTGACTGTGTTAAATAATAGCAGTCAGTTTCCTTCACACGTGTGCGTTTCAGGGCCTGCCTGCCAGGGCACAGTGTCACCCCAGTGCAACTCATATCTGGTGTAACAGTAGTGTAGATTTAAAAAAAAAAAAACACTTTTTTGACTGTGTTAAATAATAGCAGTCATTTTCCTTCACATGTGTGCGTTTCAGGGCCTGCCTGCCAGGGCACAGTGTCACCCCAGTGCAACTCATATCTGGTGTAACAGTAGTGTAGATTTAAAAAAAAAAAACACTTTTTTGACTGTGTTAAATAATAGCAGTCATTTTCCTTCACATGTGTGCGTTTCAGGGCCTGCCTGCCAGGGCACAGTGTCACCCCAGTGCAACTCATATCTGGTGTAACAGTAGTGTAGATTTAAAAAAAAAACACTTTTTTGACTGTGTTAAATAATAACACAGTGTCACCCCAGGTTGCTAAGGTTATTCTATTTTCTGGATTCTGTTTAGGTACCTCTTCCAGTTCTTGGATTTTCTTAATGCTTTTTCCAATATTTGCTCCTTTACTTTATTTTGGGTGTGTTTTATTTTTATTAACTCCCCTCTTGGAGGGTACTACCCTTTGACATGGGACAGGAGTTTTAAGCAGTCCTGTCAGTCTCTCAGTGAGGGCCTGGGCGAATCCAGAGTCCAGAGATGCAGTGGGAGTTCCCTCTGCGACACCATCCCGACTCGTATTAACAGCTCCTTCAGCACTTGGCATTGCCAAACTTCGTTTCACTACTTGATATATTCTCTCAAGTCCATGACGGAGGCAATGCTACTATTCATCACACTTGAAGCGCCATGTTACTGTTCCACGGCGTAGATTCTGGTAAGATCATTTTATTACATTGATGTAATGTGATTTATTGTGACAGCTAAGTTAGGGTCTCAGTGAGGCACCTTCTGTACCGATCTGGGAATCAAGGGATAATTTCTTCCTTAGGAGGATTTGTGAATGGGGAGGGTTCCTTTAATCATGTTTCTTATGTGATTCAACCTGCCTTGTGTAGTGGGTATTGGCTCTAAGGCTGAGACATCTAGCGTTAATCTATGTTGTGGCAAAGTGGCTGGCTCTCTGGACTTGCAAACTGAAAGTCAAGGGTTCAGATCCATCTTCGGATGCTGGTTGTAACCATTTTGCTAGGTTCCAGCCTTGCTTAACTTTTTTTCTGTGGGGCCTAGTTTGCTGCCTTCTGGTGGTGCACTGTTTGGATTATGCAGTTCACCTGGCAACTGGGCATCGTTACGCTTGGTGGTTTTTCCGCTTCCGCATTTCTGACCATGTGATGATGAAAGAAAGTCTGCTCCACTGAGGTCTGGTCATAGAAGGTGGTGAGTGCCCCAGCCATTCTGGGTGTCAGGTGCCGGTAGTTTTTCCATATAGTGCTTTATTTTTGATAGTCTTTAGCCATGGAGTATTTTAATGCTGGGACTATTGTTATTTCAGATTCTGAATCTTCCTCTAATGAGAATTGTACTTTGGCCCCATTGAGGCAAGTCTACCAGTCATGTCTCTTGTGCCTTCATAGTGTGCCGGGTTCCTCAGGCTCGAGGAACCATGGGCCTGCTGAGCCATCGGCCTCTGGGGGCTCTGCTCCTCAAGTGGTGACTTCCCATGTGCACCCTTCTTCTACTGTTGCGGGTGACCCTGATGTTGATGTCTCCTCCACACAGGGTGGATTGTTTCCCCCGGAGATGACAGAACATTTTCGTTTTAATTTGTTTGTTTGCAGGACCCCAATGTTTCTTCACGGCTGTGTTCCTGCCCAACTATCCCGGGTGTCCAGACCATGGGTGGCACTATAGTTTTTCCCCTGGGGTGATTGTTCCTCCATGTTGTGGCTATTGGAGTTTTTGCTCCAATGGGAACCCGGACATTTTGGCAAGCCTTGTATCTTTTCCCGGTGCTGGAACTTGTGCTTCTGGTTGTCTTCCTCCGTCCCTTGGGGTCAGGTACCAGGGTGGGATCTTTTTTCTGGGTCTCGTGGATCTTGGCTGCTTGTTTGGGGTTCTTGTAGTTTGGGATCGTTTCCACGATTTTCGTAGGACTTTTCCCGTGTCCTCTTTGTAGTTCCTCTGTTTCAAGGTTTTTTCCTTGGCTGGGATTGGTCTGACCAGGTTGTTTTGGTCTGGTAGCGGCTCGGGTCATGTTGACTCAAGTTTTGGCCAATGGAATCTCTTGTAGCGCCCTCCCTGCTCTGGTAGTGGATATGGGGGATACCTTTCTTCCGGTTGTGGTACCCTTGTTGTGAGAAAGTGTGTGCCTTTGGATCTCTTTTTGAAGGGTTCTTTTGCCCTGTTGTTTCTCATTCTTTTTCATGCATATCACTGGGACATGGATCTGGCCATCTGGTGTACCTTTTCCCCTTTATGTTTCTGCATTTTGCAGAATTTCTAGAGGCAGGTGTGTTTTCGGCAGGTTGTCTTGTCTTACCACCTCTGTTGTGGGGGTCCGAGATGTTGTCTCTTGGAGGTCTTTGCACTTTTTTGGGGGGTGCTGGATGCTTTAGGTCTGTCTTGGTTTTTTCTTCTCGTTTCCTGTGGGCAAGTGCTCCTTGCCTTCCATCTTCCTCTGGGGGAATCTTGTTCCTTTGTGGGAGTGGTTTGTCACGTTGGTCCCTTGTTTTTTCGGGGATAGTAATGCCTTGTGTGCTTGTCTCTTGGGTTCTGTGTCCTCCAGTTTTTCTGTGTGGATCTTCCCATGTTTTCTGGTTGCACTCTTCTTAACGTGGCTTGTTTTCTTCCCTCTCTTTTGAGTGGAGGTGGGAATCTGTTCCCTGGGCTTCGCCTTGTCTGGGACCGGTTAGTCTACCCGGGCACGGGCAGCTCTTGTTGAGATTCCTGCTCCTCCTTAGCCTTCAGGCTGCTTGGGTCCCAGATGAGGTGTTCTCTGAATCCTCTGGGAGGGTTGGATCCTCTGGATGACCCCTCTGTTGGGGAGACATTTGTTTTAGGGATGATTGTTTTTTCTGGTCTCCCTTCTCTGGCTGCGGGATTTTTCTTTTGGGTGGCGCCCTCAGTCTATATTTTGGTCTGGGGCGTTGGCCTTGGTCTCCTGCAGCTGGATTATCCCTTTTTGGCCTTGCTTCTGCAGTTGGCTCTTGGACAAGCTATTTAGCTGTCTATGCGTCTATGGAGATGCTTTATGTTTTTCCATTGGTCCTTGAACTTGTTTTCTACCTTGCTTGTCTTCCTGGAAGACCTGGTTTTGTTCCTTCTTCTGACTTGCTATTCCCTCTGGGAATTGTTTGTCGGTGTCCCCTAGTTGGTCTAAGGTGGTGTGGCTGGGATTGCCTCTGAGAGACAGTGTCTTCAAAGTCTGTTGTCTCGGTTGCATCTGCTCGTGGTCTCTAGCCAGGCTTTGGGACTGTCTGTTGATTTGTGTCCATGGGGGCATTTTTTAAATTATTTTTGTTCTTGGTTTTTGGACGAAACAGGACTTTTTTCTCTGGGAATGTGATTTAGGTTGGTGCCTTCCTTTGGACCGCCTCTTACCCTCCCGTCTTGCCATTCAGTGTTCTCTTTGGCTTAGGTATAATTTTCCCACAAGTAATGAATGCGGCTGTGGACTCTTCACCATTAGGAAGAAAAACATAAATTATGCTTACCTGATAATTTCATTTTCTTCCATGGGAAGTCCACAGCCCCCCACCCGTTTTTGAGGCGTTGTTGTGTTTAATCTTCTGGCACATTTTCACCTTGATATTTCTTCCACTGTTCCTTGTTCTCGGCAGAATGACTGGGGGATAGGGGAAGTGGGAGGAGTATTTAAGCCTTTGGCTGGTGTATCTTTTTCTCCTCCTGGTGGCCAGGTTCTTATTTCTCACAAGTAATGAATGCGGCTGTGGACTCTTTCCCACAGAAGAAAATGAAATTATCAGGTAAGCATAATTTATGTTTTTTAGGGATTCTGCTTTAATCTCTTCTAAAAAACCTTTAATTCTTAGATTCCCTCTTCTAGATCTATTCTCTAAGTCTGTTATCTTGTCTTGTAGCTCTGACATTAGGTGGACTTGTGGGATCATAGCTGATTTTACTAGGCTTATTTCTGTAACTGTGTCCACCTGTTGATCTTCCAGGGTATTGACTCTTGTCCCTATTTCATTTAATTCCTTCTTCATTTCAGCCATTTCTGTGATGATACATTCTTTAATCGAGGCAATATCCTCTTTTGTTGCCAGATCTCTTAGGTCATCTAAGGTGATCTGTGATTCTGGTTGCTGTATCTTTAAATTTAATTTGGGGTCCTGTGTCTTAGGGCTCATACTACTCTCCATGCTGGTATTGTGGAAAAAAATGGGTTGGATTTGATAGTAGGGGATTTATGTTTATTTATTTTCTCCACTTTGGAGCTATTTTTTAAGTCAGCTCTTCCCATTTTGCTTAGGGGTCTTACTTTCCCCTTGCTTTTCTCCTTTATTCTCCATTTATCCTCCTTTCTCCACTCTCCTTAACAGACTCCAGGCTGTAGGATAGGCACGTGATTTCTTCCCGAGTCTCAGCTGTTAGTTATACTTGTAGTATATCTTTAATTCCCCCATTAAAAGGGAATTTGCACGCTTATATTGCATTTTAACATGTTTTACTAGTATTCCTCTATATCTACCAAGATTTTGCTAAGTGGGCAGATATTATTTTTGCTGATAGGAAGTAAAATATGAAAGTCTCCTATATACAAATATTTAGGAAGTCCATCCCCTATAAGCCTGAGATATGCTTCTATCAGCCCTTCATCACAGTCTAGTATACTGACCCAATGATAGCAGGTTCACTGGAACATTTTATCTTGCAACACATTTTTTTTGCCGATTGCAACGTCTCCTTACTCACTGTCTTATTTTTGGCTCCGATCCATCTCCACCAGGGTACAAGCTGCTTTCCCTGCTGCTGTGGGGCACCACTCTCTGTGGCTCTTATTGTTACCGCTAGTCCCAGTGGATACTGTCAGCTTTCCTCTTCGCCGGGGCCCATTGCTCTCAAGTTGACCCAGTACACAATATCCTCCTTATAGCTCACTCTCTGCTGGTCTGGGGTCACTCTTGCTATTTCGGGGGCATTCCGCGTCTGAGTCCCCAGCGGGAAATCTTTCTGCGTCTCATGGTCTCTCTCCTAGACCCTTCTGATGCTCGCTCTCTTGTAGTCCGGTCGACTAGGGTTGTGCATTACTCTCTTACTTAGCCTCCTCTCGCTTAGTCCCGACAGTGGCTGTGTTTTCTTCAGCTGTGGGCTAAATTCCTCCACTGTGTCTCACATTAGGGTCTGTACCTTCACATCCGAGACAGCCTCTCTTATGCTCGGGGTTTACCTTGGAGGGGATTAAGGGGGTTACATAGGGAAAGTCTTTGGGTATTTTTAGCTCATTCTTGCAAGGTTGTTCTAATGCTGACAATGGAAATTGTAGGCGCTTCACTTCTCTGCTGCCATCCTCATGCAGCAGGCTCCTTCTCCCTCGCATGTGAGTTCATTGTTTTGTAAAATGTATGTATAAATGAGCAGAGATGAGTTCCTAGTTTGGATTTGCCATACAATGATTACTTTTATATTTATATTCTGAAAATGGTATATATGTTCCTGAATGATGTATAATTTATATTAAATTCAAGGTTTTAAAACTCTGTTTGATCCATTTATCAAGGCAGTATCAAACTAGATGGTTGAATTGATGACCCCATGTGTTAAATGGCCAGTGAATCAAATAATAGAATCTTTTAATTCCAATCCTTATTTTAATTTATATATTTAACTTAAAATATCTTTAGATTTAATTTTCTTTTTGTATTTATGTTGCTATCATTCCTTTTATCATAATCCTAGGTAGTCTCGCATGTTATTTTCTTATAATATGAAATGTGCCTCTTATGTTAAAGGGACATTTTATTCAGAATCCAAACTTAATTAATTACATAGGGAATGCAATTGTTACAATATCAAAACTTCACTTGTAACATCAAAACTTTGTTCTCTTGGTATTCTTTGTTTAAATCTAAAACTAATTCTGGTCATATGCAATTATCAATATCCGTGAAATGGCAAGATTAGTTAAATGCATTTTGCAATTTTCAAAATCTAGAGGTCGTAATTTCATGTGTGCCTTTCAGATAACATTAACCCATGGATTTACAAAGGAGAGGGCACTGATTGCAAGCCTGTCAAAAATAAATTAATGAGGGGTCAGTCTGCAATGGTTTAGATACAAACTAATCACAGAGTTTAAAATTATTTTATATAAATGTTATTTTATCAATCAAAATGAATGTAGAAATAAAGGGATCATGTTTTTTTAATTAAAAAAGAATTTCTGTTGTTGACTGTCCCTTTGAGTCATTTTATGTATTCTTGCATTCATATCAATTGTTAAACAATTATCTGTCATTATTTAACTTAAGATTCATAGTATAGATAATTGTATTTTTAAACTTGAAACTCATGATACTGTATTTTTAATATTTATACAAATTAATGTATACATTTGACCAACATGTCTAAAGTAATGCCACTGTAACAGAAACCTCGTGTTTTATCTGCTCAATTATTTTATCGATGAGCATTGCGCAATAATTGAAAGCGTAATAAAAGTTATGTAGTAATCGATATGCAATTGCTAAAATGGCAGAGGATAGGGAGTTCATGGATGCGCACTTCCGTTTAATCTCTGTGACACATATTCGCCATTGCGCAATAAATAGCATTCTTCCTATATGATGTTTGATGAATCTAAATTCATACGTATATCATCCTAGTTAACGTCTGTTGTATATTTGAGATATGTTGGAGATGTGAATGTATACACATTGCTTAAATGTATATTCAAATATTAAAATATTATATGAAGTCTGATCTTTACCTGGTTCAGCCTCTGTCCCGCTTGCTCCCAGGTCACTGATTTGAGAGGAACTGGCCTCTGGGTCGGGAGTCTCATGGGCATCAGCTGGGGGCTGGGAGGGGGGCAAAGACTGCGTGCTTGCAAATGCGGAGGGGAAACGGAGATTGAGGAGTGTGCAAAAAGTCTCCTCATGTTCAAGAAGGACTAGTTTCCATGGGGGTGGGCCTGGATCCTCCCCTCTCCAATGGGCATTAGTCCAATCCCTCATGAGGCGCACTTTCTTCCGCAGACGCAAACCTCATATCTCTGAATCTCCTACACATTTGCAAGGGTGTCCTGTGGACATCTGACACCCCATTAACTGATAGAGCGATAGATGCCCAGATGGCATATTTTACTGCCCCAGTCATCGCCCTCCTCTGAGCCCCATAAAGCTTTGGATAAAACTCCTTTTGCGGCGTAGACCAGTGCTGCACTCTCCTTGCTGGTGAACCTGGGAAGCACCATGTTGCAAAACAGGTTTTAGAGAACTGGCAAAAATGGCTATGTGAAATGGACTTTTATATGGGGAAGTAAACATGAGATACAACATGGGACATGGTATCTGTACATCTGATTGGATAAAATAATGTAATTTTGTTATCATGTTTATTAGGACATACTGACTCAAGTCATGTTTGTGTGATGAACTCTGATTGGCCGTTACTTAATGGTTCAAGGATTCATATCTTTGTAACTTACATACACATACCTCCTAAGTGTGCTATGACATTTGGCATATGTGACGCATATATAATATATGGCATCCGTAAAATATTAACGGCTAGATTAAGAGTTTTGCGTTATGAGGGGTGCGGTGCTAACTTGCATGTTATTGTCACAGCTCACTTACCTACAGCACTGGTATTACACGTTTTTATAAACCAGGCGTTAAAAGACAAGAAGTGAGCGTAGAGCAAACTTGTGCTCCATACCGCACTCCAATACCAGTGCTGATTAAGTCAGCGGTGAGCTGGTTTTACGTGCTCATGCACGATTTCCCCATAGACATCAATGGGGAAAGCTAGCTGAAAAAAGTCTAACACCTGCAAAAAAGCAGCGTAAAGCTCTGTAATGCAGCCCCATTGATTCCTATGGGGAAACTAAATTTATGTTTACACCTAACACCCTAACATGTACCCCGAGTCTAAACACCCCTAATCTTACACTTATTAACCCCTAAGCTGCCGCCCCCGACATCGCCGACACCTACATTATACATATTAACAACTAATCTGCCGCTCCGGACATCGCCGCCACTATAATAAACATATTAACCCCTAAACCGCCACACTCTAGCATCTCAAACATTAACCCCTAATCTGCCACCTCTAACATCGCCGCCACCTACCTACAATTATTAATCCCTAAGCTGCCGCCCCTAAAATCGCAGCCACCTACCTACAATTATTAACCCCTAATCTGCCGCCCCAAACGTCGCCACCACTATACTAAATTTATTAACCCCTAAACCTAAGTCTAACCCTAACCCTAACACCCACTAACTTAAATATAATTTAAATAAATCTAAAGAAAACCTACTATTAATAACTAAATAATTCCTATTTAAAACTAAATACTTACCTGTAAAATAAACCTTAAACTAGCTACAATATAACTAATAGTTACATTGTATCTAGCTTAGGGTTTATTTTTATTTTAACTAGGTAGAATAGTTACTAAATAGTTATTAACTATTTAATAACTACCTAGCTAAAATAAATACAAATTTACCTCTAAAATAAAACCTAACCTGTCTTACACTAACACCTAATCTTACACTACAATTAAATAAATTACTTAAATTAAATTCAATTAACTAAATTAAATACAAATACCTAAATTACAAAAAAACACACTAAATTACACAAAATAAAAAACAAATGACAATATATTTAAACTTATTACACCTAATCTAATAGCCCTATCAAAATAAAAAAGCCCTTCCAAAATAAAAAAAAAGCACTAGACTAAACTAAACTACCAATAGCCCTTAAAATGACCTTTTGTAGGGCATTGCCCCAAATAAATCAGCTCTTTTACCTGTAAAAAAATACAAACACCCTCCCAACAGTAAAACCCACCACCCACACAACCAACCCCACAAATAAAACCCTAACTAAAAAAAAACTAAGCTCCTCATTGCCCTAAAAAGGGCATTTGGATGGGCATAGCCCTTAAAAGGGTATTTAGCTCAATTGCTGCCCAAACCCTAATCTAAAACTAAAACCCACCCAATAAACCCTTAAAAAAAAACTAACACTAACCCCCAAAGATCCACTTACAGTTTTGAAGACCGGACATCTATCGTCAACGAAGCCAGGAGAAGTCCTCAACGAAGCGGCAAGAAGTCCTCAACGAAGCGGGGAGAAGTCTTCATCCAAGACAGGGGAAGTGGTCTTCCAGACGGGCAGAAGTCTTCATCCAGACGGCATCTTCTATCTTCATCCATCCGGCGTGGAGCGGGTCCATCTTCAAGACATCCGGCGCGGAGCATCCTCTTCTTCCGACGACTCCCGACGAATGAAGGCGCAATCAACAATAGGATTGAACTTCAATCCTATTGGCTGATCCAATCAGCCAATAGGATTGAGCTTGCATTCTATTGGCTGATTGGAACTGCCAATGCAATGCAAGCTCAATCCTATTGGCTGATTGGATCAGCCAATAGGATTGAAGTTCAATCCTATTGGCTGATTGCATCAGCCATTAGGATTTTTTCAACCTTAATTCTGATTGGCTGATAGAATTCTATCAGCCAATCGGAATTTAAGGGATGCCATCTTGGATGACGTCACTTAAAGGAACCTTCATTCGTCGGGAGTCGTTGGAAGAAGAGGATGCTCCGTGCCGGATGTCTTGAAGATGGAGCCGCTCCGCGCCAAATGGATGAAGAGAGAAGATGCCGTCTGGATGAAAACTTCTGCCTGTCTGGAGGACCACTTCTCCCGGCTTGGATGAAGACTTCTCCAGGTTTCGTTAAAGACTTCTTGCTGATTCGTTGAGGACAACTCCCAGCTTCATTGACGATGGATGTCCGGTCTTCAAAACTGTAAGTGGATCTTCGGGGGTTAGTGTTTTTAAGGGTTTATTGGGTGGGTTTTAGTTTTAGATTAGGGTTTGTGCAGCAATAGAGCTAAATGCCCTTTTAAGGGCAATGCCCATTGAAATGCCCTTTTCAGGGCAATGGGGAGCTTAGGTTTTTTTAGTTAGGGTTTTATTGTGGGGGGGTTGGTTGTGTGGGTGGTGGGTTTACTGTTGGGGGGTTGTTTGTATTTTTTGTATTTTTTTTTACAGGTAAAAGAGCTGATTTGTTTTTTATTTTGTGTAATTTAGTGGGGGGGTTTTGTAATTTAGGTATTTGTATTTAATTTAGTTAATTGTATTTAATTTAGGTGATTTATTTAATTGTAGTGTAAGGTTAGGTGTTAGTGTAAGACAGGTTAGGTTTTATTTTAGAGGTAAATTTGTATTTATTTTAGCTAGGTAGTTATTAAATAGTTAATAACTATTTAGTAACTATTCTACCTATTTAAAATAAAAAAAAGTTGCCTGTAAAATAAAAATAAACCCTAAGCTAGCTACAATGTAACTATTAGTTATATTGTAGCTAGCTTAGTGTTTATTTTACAGGTAAGTATTTAGTTTTAAATAGGAATTATTTAGTTATTAATAGTAGGTTTTATTTAGATTTATTTAAATTATATTTAAGTTAGTGGGTGTTAGGGTTAGACTTAGGGGTTAATATCAGCGCTATGAAAATCCCATTGAAAAAAGACTTTACGCAATTTGCGCAAGTTGATTTGCGTTATGGCCAAAAAAGTGTGTGGTATAACCTGATAACGCTACTTTTTCACCATAATGCAAAACTCGTAATCTAGCCGTAAGCTATTTTGTTTACATTTGACAGTTGAAATGTATTTTATTTAATATTCAGAAAGTAAATATTATTCAGTCACATTAGTTAATGTTTATTGAAACATTTTAAAGTTTAATATTGATCAATAGATTTGTAACATTGTTCAATGTATTTTATACTCTGTTGATCATTTCTTAGAATCCAGAATGTTAATATTTTATGTATTCCTCTGTTCTTAAACAAATATTGTGACTCATTGAAAAGTATTGACAGTGCTTCTTTTTTAAATTTATTTACAATCCCAACAATGCCCATTGATTGTGTGCTAAGTGACAGTGTGTGAAATTATGTTTGACTTTTCAGAAATGCGAATCTCGTGTTGAAAGATACATTTACCACGCTATATTTTACTAATGGTGACATGCGTTATTTGTATTTAAAATAGACATTACTTTTATAAATTAAAGGGACATTTTTTTAAATAAATGTTGTCATTATTTACCAAAAATCAAATAGAGCATGTATTTCTATTAAATATTCACATATACTTAATTTTAAAATTCATTCTCATGGTGTATTTTATTTTAAGAAGCAGATATGCAATACTGTGAAGTATCTGAAGACATCTGGCTAACCATTGCAACTATGCATTGTTGGCCACCCACAAATAAGCAGATAGCTCCCAGTAATGCTTTGCTGCTCATGAGCCGATGTAGATTGTTTTTTTCAACTTAGGATATCAAGAGAATGAACCAAATGTGATTATCGAAGGTAAATGTTTGTTTTATTAAAATTTGCTCTGTCGGAAATCATGGAAGATTAAGTTTGGGTTGAATGTCCCTTTCATTACAAATTAAATAGAATATTGTTCTTATCATTGGTGAATGCATGTAATACACAATATTCTAATAGTAAATATGCAATGGTAATGTTTCAACAAAATAAGATTTAGATGCAGTCATGTCTAAATCTAAGAATAAATGTAAATATATTCGTCTAGACACCATCAAAGATTATATGCATTTAAAGGGACGGTCTGCATCAAATAAATATTTACTTCATTAGCCATTCCACATTTTGGCAAACTTAACCCTGTTATATGAATATACATTTGCCCTGTGTGAGGACCTTGTAAGTAAGCCTATGTAAACTTGCCACATATCTTCCTCCTTTGACTGAGCTTTTTAATTAATCAGTATAGACTCTTAAAGGGACAGTATTCATCTAAAGTGAAGGTCAATTTAGATGAATCGGTGCCCGGTTTTTAATAATCCTATTAAAAACAAGGGCACTTTAATTTCTCAAAATTGACATTTCATTCGTTTTCTTGAAAAACTTACCTTTTAATCCTAACAGCCGCTGCAAGCCCTCTTCGCGGGTCCAAAATGACGAATCCAGATTCCTCCATTCACGGCGTGGCCTCAGGCCATGATTCCCCCTGGGGGAAAGTCGTGATTGGAGGAAGCCGGATTTGTCATTTCTGATGTATGAAGAGGCTTTCGATGGCCGGGGGAATAGCTGGAGTGGCTGTCAGGATTAAAAGGTACATTTTTGAAGAAAACAAGTGAAATGTCAATTTTGATGAATCAAAATGCCCTTGTTTTTAATAGGATTATTAATTCAGCAAACTTGAACATCTGTATTTAAAAAGATAAAATTAATTAGAATATGAAAGCAAGTATAATATTGCATAACACATTAAAAAAACATTTTTATCTGTAAGTACAATAATTCTAAAGTTCTCCTGCTTCTGTCTATGCTATAAACTTTAGTGTTTGTTCTGATATTAAAGCCAGGCTCAGACCGAATAGTTATATATACATAATTTGAAAGAAATCACATTAAATTGGTTAATCAAGAGTTTACTTACATGTTAACATTTAAAATTAGACAAATGAATGTCTAATATACTATTTAGTGCAAATATTCATTAATTATTCAGTTGTATAAGGGACTTAATTGAATGTAATATTTCATGTCCCTTCCAAAACAAAAATGCCTAACTGTCACCTATGAAATTATTTCACTTGAAATGTATCCCTTTATCTATATGATCAGTCACAATCTGAAGCCTCTATAGCACAAAGAATGTATATAAAATAAATATTAATAAAATAGCACATTATGAAAACTAATTGTTAGACACATTCAATGTATTTCTCAATAATTCCAACATTATTCCTCCTATGATTCTTCTCAATAGCATGCATTGGGAAAACTAACCTCATGTATGATCTTTAAAAGTCGATTCTAGTCCAAATATCAGTTTATCTGCATTATGTGTCACATTCATCACTTTCCAAATAGAGGATTGTGTCTGAAATACCATCTAAAAAAAATGAGAGGAAACATAAGTGTTTCCCATAGGATGTATCCTGCCTCCCCCAGTCTTGTTCCAGACATTGTGTACACTTACCATGTGAAGGTGTCTTTAGATGTTATAGAAGTCAGTACAGTTGAAAGACAGTGCCACAGACATGATCACATTGGTAATCTTCATTTTCAGTCTGTAGAGGAAGTAAATCTCCCTAGAAGAAAATAAAGTGTAAATCAAATATCTAAAAGTGGTACATAGTTCTGCATCCCTCTCCCGTACATCTCAAACCTTGTCTACAGATACTCTCCCTCCCATCCCCTTTGCTCTGCTCATGATCTCCTATTCTCCTTCTCTCTTGTTACCTCCTCACATTCCTGTTTACAAGATTTTTTCCAGACTGGCTCCCATCTTATGGAACTCTCTGCCTTGCTCCACAAGACTCTCCCCTAGTTTTGAAAGCTTCAAGCACTCCCTGAAGACTCTACTATTTAGGGATGCATACAACCTACACTAACCTTCCTATCTCCACTGCTATCCCCTTTAACCCCATAGCATGTAAGCCTATGAGCCCAGCTGTTTGTAGTTCACATTCATAAGGGCCGACTACAACAGTGCAACTCTCGGCAGGGCCCTGTACCCACTTAACCCCTGCTGGTGCCATGCTGCCCCCTGCAGATTCGTGGCCAATCGGCCGCTAGCAGACGGTGCCAATTAACTCTATCGTATTCGATCGGGTTGATTTCTGTTGGCAGCCTCAGAGCAGGCGGACAAGTTATGGAGCAGCGGTCTTTAGACCTGAAGGCTCACTGGAAACAAGGGGCATCAAGCTCCCAACTGAGCTTGATAAATATGCCCCTATATCTGCATATTTTAGCTATGACCTGCTACATATCTGTTTCTATAAACCTAGACATTTGCTGAAAGAGACAAGTAAATGGTTCAACATCATTCTATATCTGCACATTTTAGCTATGACCTGCTACATATCTGTTTATTTAAACGTAGACATTTGCTGAAAGAGACAAGTAAATGGTTAAACCACATTCTATATCTGCACATTTTAGCTATGACCTGCTACATATCTGTTTAAATAAACCTAGACATTTGCTGAAAGAGACAAGTAAATAGTTAAACAACATTCTATATCTGCACATTTTAGCTATGACCTGCTACATATCTGTTTCTATAAACCTATACATTTGCTGAAAAAGACAAGTAAATGGTAAAACAACATTCTATATCTGCACATTTTAGCTATGACCTGCTACATATATGTTTATATAAATCTAGGCATTTTCTGAAAGAGACAAGTAAATGGTTAACCAACATTCTATATCGGCACATTTTAGCTATGACCTGCTACATATCTGTTTATATAAACCTAGACATTTGCTGAAAGAGACAAGTAAATGTTAAACCACATTCCATGGCCTCTATGTATGAAGCCGTCTACTTTCCTGCATTCGCCGGCCCAATACGCTCGCCTAAGCTCGCCTACCATCGCTGCCGCGGACCTGAATCCATTCACCAAAGTTATCAAGAAAGCTGTCAAGAAGCCGCGCACCAAGTACTGTTGTTAACTAACAGTCATCGATCTCGCTGCTCATCGGCTTCTTCGCAGCTTTCTTGCTAGCCTGTCACTAAGCACCCACACTAAACTATACTGTTTTACCCCCTAAACCGCCGCTCCCGGTGCCCCCCGCATCTAAATAAGGTTATTACCCCCTAAACCGCCACTCCTGGACCCAGCCGCAACTATAATAAATATATTTACCGCTAAACGGCCGCTCCCGGACCCCGCCGCCACCTACATTATACCTATTAACCCCTAATCTGCTGCCCCCTATACCGCCACCACCTATATTAAAGTTATTAACCCCTATCCTGCGGATCATGGACCCCGCCGCAACTAAATAAATTGTTTAACCCCTAAACTGCCACACCCGGAGCCCACCGCCACCTACATTACATTTATTACCCCTATCCTGCCCCCCACTACACCACCGCCACCTACATTAAACTCATTAACCCCTAATACGCCACTCCCGGACCCCGCCGCAACTAAATTAAATATTTAACCCCTAAACCGCCGCTCCCGGACCCCGCCACCACCTATATTAAACTTATTAACCCCTATCCTACCCCCCTATACCACTGCCACTATATTAAACTTATTAACCCCTAAACCTAAGTCTAACACTAACACCCCCCTAACTTTAATATTATTTTAATAAATCTAAATAAAACTTACTATTATTAACTAAATAATTCCTATTTAAAAATAAATACTTACCTATAAAATAAACCCTAAGATAGCTACAATATAACTAATAGTTATATTGTAGCTATTTTAGGATTTAATTTTATTTTACAGGCAACTTTGTATTTATTTTAACCAGGTACAATAGTTATTAAATAGTTATTAACTATTTAATAACGACCTAGCTAAAATACTTACAAAATTACCTGTAAAATAAATCTTAACCTAAGTTACAATTAAACCTAACACTACACTATCATTAAATTAATTAAATAAATTAACTACAATTACCTAAAATTCAATTCAATTAAATAAACTAAACTATAGTACAAAAAAACACACTAAATTACAGAAAAGAAAAAAGAATTACAAGAAGTTTAAACTAATTACACCTAATCTAAGCCCCCTAATAAAATAATAAAGCCCCCCAAAATAAAAATATGCCCTACCCTATTCTAAATTACAAAGTAATCAGCTCTTTTACCAGCCCTTAAAAGGGCTTTTTGCGGGGCATTGCCCCAAAGTAATCAGCTCTTTTACCTGTAAATAAAAATACAACCCCCCCAACATTAAAACCCACCATCCACATACCCCTACTCTAACCCACCCAAACCCCCTTAAAAAAACCTAACACTAACCCCCTGAAGATCACCACATTACTTTGAGCCGTGTACACCCAGCCGGGCTGAATTCTTCATCCAAGCGGGGCAAGAAGAGGTCCTCCATCCGGCTGAAGTCTTCATCCAAGCGGTGTCTTCTATCTTCATCCAACTACGGCTCTATCTTGCAGACCTCCAACGCGGAATATCCTGCTGGCCCGACGACTACCCGATGAATGAAGGTTCCTTTAAGGGACGTCATCCAAGATGGCGTCCCTCAAATTTCAATTGGCTGATAGGATTCTACCAGCCAATCGGAATTAAGGCAGGAAAAGGCAGGAAAAATCCGATTGGCTGATCCAATCAGCCAATCAGATTGACCTCGCATTCTATTGGCTGTTCTGATCAGCCAATAGAATGCAAGGTCAATCCGATTGGCTGATTGAATCAGCCAATCGGATTTTTCCTACCTTAATTCTGATTGGCTGATAGAATCCTATCAGCCAATCGGAATTCGAGGGACGCCATCTTGGATGACGTCCCTTAAAGGAACCTTCATTCATCGGGTAGTAGTCGGTCTGCAAGATGGAGCTGAGGTTGGATGAAGATAGAAGACACCGCTTGGATGAAGACTTCGGCCAGATGGAGGACCTCTTCTTGCCCCGCTTGGATGAAGAATTCGCCCCGGCTGGGTGAACACGGCTCAAAGTAGAGTGATCTTCAGGGGGTTAGTGTTAGGTTTTTCTAAGGGGGGTTTGGGTGGGTTAGAGTAGGGGTATGTGGATGGTGGGTTTTAATGTTGGGGGGGGTTGTATTTTTTTTTACAGGTAAAAGAGCTGATTACTTTGGGGCAATGCCCCACAAAAAGCCCTTTTAAGGGCTGGTAAAAGAGCTGATTATTTTGTAATTTAGAATAGGGTAGGGATTTTTTTTATTTTGGGGGGCTTTATTATTTTATTAGGAGGCTTAGATTAGGTGTAATTAGTTTAAACTTCTTGTAATTCTTTTTTTATTTTCTGTAATTTAGTGTTTGGTTTTTTTTGTACTAGTTTAGTTTATTTAATTGAATTTAATTTTAGGTAATTATAGTTATTTTATTTAATTAATTTAATGATAGTGTAGTGTTAGGTTTAATTGTAACTTAGGTTAGGATTTATTTTACAGGTAATTTTGTAAGTATTTTAGCTAGGTAGTTATTAAATAGTTAATAACTATTTAATAACTATTGTACCTGGTTAAAATAAATACAAAGTTGCCTGTAAAATAAAATTAAATCCTAACATAGCTACAATATAACTATTAGTTATATTGTAGCTATCTTAGTGTTTATTTTATAGGTAAGTATTTATTTTTAAATAGGAATAATTTAGTTAATAATATTAATTTTTATTTATATTTATTAAAATAATATTTAAGTTAGGGGGTGTTAGGGTTAGGGTTAGACTAAGGTTTAGGGGTTAATAAGTTTAATATAGTGGCGGAGGTGTAGGGGGGCAGGATAGGGGTTAATAGGTTTAAGATAGGTGGCGGCGGTATAGGGGGGCAGGATAGGGGTTAATAACTTTAATATAGGTTGTGGCAGTATGGGGGGCAGAATAGGCGTTAATAGGTTTAAGATAGGTGGCGGCAGTATAGGGGGGGCAGGATAAGGGTTAATAACTTTAAGATAGGTGGCGGTGGTATAGGGGGGGCAGGATAGGCGTTAATAAATTTAATATAGGTGGTGGCGGTATAGGGGGCCGCAGATTAGGGGTTAATAGGTATTATGTAGGTGGCGGCGGGGTCCGGGAGTGGCGGTTTAGGGGTTAATATATTTATTATAGTTGTGGTGGGGTCCGGGAGTGGCAGTTTAGGGGTTAGTAAGTTTATTTAGTTGCGGCGGGGTCCGGGAGCGGCGGTTTAGGGGTTAATAAGTATAATGTAAGCGGCGGCGGTGTAGGGGGGACAGATTAGGGGTGTTTAGACTCGGGGTACATGTTAGGGTGTTAGGTGCAGACATTTCCCATAGAAATCAATGGGATATCGGGCAGCAGCGAACATGAGCTTTCGCTGCTGTCAAACTCCCATTAATTCCTATGGGATCTGCCGCCTCCAGGGCAGAGGATTGAAAGCCAGGTACACTGGGCCGGAAAAGTGCCGAGCGTACCTGCTAGTTCTTTGATAACTAGCAAAAGCAGTCAGATTGTGCCAAACTTGTGTTCGGCACATCTGGAGTGACGTAAGAATCGATCTGTGTCGGACTGAGTCCGGCGGATCGAAGCTTACGTCACTATATTCTACTTTTGCCGGTCTCTAGCCTTTGATAACTAAGGAGAATCAGCCTCGCCACAAATACGCTGTGGAATTCCAGCGTATTTGCGGTTGACGGCTTGATAACTAGAGGCCTATATCTGCATATTTTAGCTATGACCTGCTACATATCTGTTTATATAAGCCTAGACATTTGCTGAAAGTCAATTAAATGGTTAAACAACATTCTATATCTGCACATTTTGCACATTACACAAACACAACATTACAGTGGCAATTGTCTAACTTCTTAACCATGCTGTGCACAAGTACTCACCAATGAGCAACCCATGGGGAAACTGTATGTCCTCAAACTGTGAAAGTGTTTGTGATTTCAGAAAGAACCCTCTTCTGCTGGAGCCCGCAGAGCAACATGGCTGCAATCTATTGCTCCCAAAACATTTGGCATTTCAGAAATTTGATAGAATTCCCTCTTGAGGTGTCTCCAAATGTCCTCATTTTGAGGGAATCCTACGAAAAGCCTACACATTTTTTTCATGGCATTCAGAAACCTTTCAAAAACCACAGAGAAGATGCCTTGAGACATACCGGACAAGTAACCCTCTGTGGATTGAAAGCCTCCAGAGGCCAGAACATGTATGCAGCAAAGCATCTTGGACATGCCAGGAATAGCAGTCGGCATACGTCTGTGTGGCTCCAGACAAGGCTTTAGTACATTGTAAAGGCTCAATAGCTGCTGCCTATTGAGCCGATACTTGTTAAAAACCTTGGCATCGCTCATGTTATCCAAGGTGAGCCTCACCCTGTGAACAGGAGGAGCCCTAATCCTTAGGCATCCCACATGCTCCTCTTCGAGGCACCGGGCACTTTCATAAAGGGACACTAAGGCCATAACTCTTCTTTCATTACTCAGACAGAGAATACAATTTTAAACAACATTCCAATGTACTTCTATGATCTAAATAGCTTCATTCTTTATATATCCTTTATTGAAGAAATAGCATTGCACATGGGTGAGCTAATCACACAAGGCATCTATGTGCAGCCACCAATCAGCAGCTACTGAGCCTATCTAGATATGCTGTTCAGCAAAGTATATGAGGAGAATAAATCAAATGATATAATAGAAGTAAATTAGAAAACTGTTTAAAATTGCATACTCTTTCTGAATCATGAAATATAAAAATGGGGTTTTATATCCCTTTAAATATGTGTTAATTCTTGAAAATGATTTCCTATTTGTTATGATACAATTCATCGTGATTTATACAGTACCTCATGTAATGTAATTTCCTAAATGATTTTGACCTTCTACTGATGTTCACACATGTAAAACACATAACTACAGTGCCAAATAGTATATTTCTTGATCTATTTATCATTGTGGGACCTACACAAGAATTTATAAATTAGCGCAAACTGTAGGCCGCCCGTATTACAAGTTTAAAAAGAGAAAATTATTGCGTGTGTTACGGAAAGAGGCCGATCGCGTGCACGAGCACATATTCCCCATAGAAGTCAATGGAGGAGAGAAAATAGACAAAAAAAAAAGCTTTAAACACTCCTGTTGAGCGCAAAGTGAGTGACGTCAAGTCATTCTGTGAAATAGTACATGAAATCGTGATAATTTCATATTGCAAAAATGTTTTGTGATTGTATTCTGCTGTATATTGTTTGTATGTAGATAATTATGTATGTACAGTAGGTGATGATATTTGTACTGAGATGTAGCTAAATGAGTGTATGTCCATGTGAGTCAACTTTACATCTATTTTTTTCTAACACCCCAGATCTCGTATCTTTGATCCGTTTTAAAAAAAAAAAATTAATTTTTTTATTGCTAATTAATTTATTGTATAGTGTTTGTATGAGTCTAACTGTACTTTGTATAATATTTTTGAAGTGATTAGGGAAGGTTTTTGGTTGCGATATATCAATAATTACTGGTCTTGGATAGTGCTATGGGGATTTTGATTGCACTATGGAGGTTTATTCAAACTTGTAACGGCTGCGTTATGGAAATTGATGCGTTATGGGTCATAACGCTACAATTTGAGTCATAACGCACAACTTGTAATCTAGCTGATAGCTTTTTTCTGGCGCCCCTTTGCAGACACCCTAAGGGATTTCTTATATTACTGTGATAAGTATATTCCATTTCGTTCTTACCCTTTGTGATTAAGTGCTGTAGTTATTTTTTACTTGGTAGTGCCTAGTCTCATAAATTAAAGTTACTAAAAAGATTAACCTTCATCTAATTTTAAACATATATTTAATGTGATGGCATATACAGTGCTTTCTTGTAAAAGAAAAGGTGCCGTACTCATTGATTATTGAGTTATATATTCTGCTAAGTAACAAAGGGACATTATTTACAATGTCTGATGTATTTTGCAGCCCCTCTTGGGAATACTAGAGTATTTACATGATTATTACAAGTATTACCTGTTATGAATTGGCAGAGGTGGGGGTACTCAGTACCGTTGAGTACCCTCACAAAAAAGCTGTGTGTGTGTATATATATATATATATATCTATATATATATATATATATATATATATATATATATATATATATATATATATATATATCTATATATATATATATATATATATATATATATATATAAATATAACTTAGAAGACAGGAAATGTTTTATAAATGTGGCCTGGACATGAGAAAATTATCTAACAAAAAGGAAAGAATAAGAGAAACCTAGATCTTTTTTTCCTAATGTAAATTATGTACCTGTTAAAAGGTAACTGAAATAAAAAAACAGCCTGAATAAGCTTAAACAACCCTGATTGTACCTATTCCAAAGAGAATATGTGTGAATTTTTTAACAAATCAAATTTCTTTTCAAAATGATTAGATTTAAAATTTGAAAATGGCCAAAATGATTTTTCAAAAGATCCATTGTGATGGAATAGAACAGCTGTTTAGAAGGGTTTTGTGATAGATTGAAGTAATGATGACGCATTTTCTCAATAGTAAGTATTGTTTACTCTTTTACAAAGTCACTAAAAAAACAAAAACAAAAAATTTCTTATGGAATGGAATGTGATCAGATTTAAAAAACCTACAAGTCTTCCAATAAGCTGGAATAAACACCCAACTGAAAGCGTAAGAATAAACAAAATAGAGCATGCATTTGCATTAGAATGTAATTGTAACAGAAATACTGTATTCTAGCATTTCCAATTGCCATGCTTAAAACACATTTAAATACTTTAACAATTAAAATTATTTATATAATTTGCCAAAAGATAAACTTCTTTGATAATAGAACCAAAACAGCTTCTGTCACCAGTGATCTCTCCCTTAGAACTTTTTTTTTTTTAAATAAATGTAAAAAATAAAAGAGAGAAAAAGAACATGATTTTAGTTTGTTAGGATATTGTCAGTATATCATGAAAAAGTTCTCAGTTAATAAAAATATTTGTAGTAAAAAGGTTACTTTACAAGCTTGGGTTTGGTGTATGTGCTCATGTATACAATTGACTATGCACCAAAAAGCTACTGCAAATGTTTGTCCCACTGGCAATATCTGAGTATTGTATGGGTGTCCCACTGTACCATGGGCATAGCAGGCCTCTATACTGATATTTCATAACTGTCCATTTTCAGATTTATTCCTGCTCAAGGAACCCACTTACAGGCAAATCAACAGATGGTTCTTGGCATTAGCTTAAAATGTGGGATCTTCCATTTTCTGCTCTCATCATAAAGGCCTAAGCTAGAGCCTACTTTTGCTTCTAAGAGTACTGCACTCCATTCCTTATAAGAAGGGTAAAGAGAGTTTTCCCATCAAACCCATGACTTGGAATAAGCCTGCTTTCCCTGCTCGGTCACTATCTGGGTTATGTGATCCCTGTGCATCCAAGGGGGTGGGGGGGACTACCTTTGGAGAAGCAGGTGCAGTGTCACCAGGGCTTAAGTGCTGGGGGTTCATAGCAGCCAGTGTATACATAGGCATAATGTGTAAAATCCCAAAAGTCTTTTATTAATGCAATCTGGAGGTCTACCTATCTATGTATTTATTTATCCTCAAAATCATTATACAGAGTAGTATTTATAGTATTACTATTTCTTACTAATGAGTTACCTTTGGGGTCCCCAAAAACTTTTTGGACCTGGACTTCTGTTAAGTAGGTCCGCCAGTGCTTGCACCACCTTTTCACATATAAATAGTGAAATTATAACATATTTAAGCAGTTAATCCCAACAATTATTTGAAGAACTTCCACATGTCAGTAATAAATGGGATCCAAAAAGCCAAATTATTACATCAAAAGAAAATTCATCCTGCACTCACCTAGAAGATCTATTATTATTATTATACTTTATTTATGAAGCGCCAACATATTCCGCAGCGCTGTCCATGGATAAAATTCATTTAAATAAAACAATACAAGACTTGTAAGAGACAGGACAAAATTTACAAACACATACAGGAGGGATTAAGGGCCCTATTCCCGTGGGAACTTAAAATCTAAATGAAATAAACAAAACAAGAACATTATGAATTGTAAAATGATAGCACTTTATTTTGTTTTTGTTTTAATTATATGTTAAAATACTTATAGAACAATAAAAACAAATATAAATACTACAACCCACTTCCCCACACGCACAATATGTGATGCAAAAGGTACTTATTATAATTGTAACATAAACTAATTTGACAATTAATTTCTCACATATAAAAATGAAGCCCAAGATATACTTTATTATAAGAAAATAAGCCATTGTTATAAATTAAATGACTGAAAAGATTAATGTTGGTGACTAATTTTAAAGATTTGAACTGCCAAATAAATTTAGCCACTCACTGCCCTGCTGCTTGAAAGAAAATAAGATAAATGATGAAATCTAACTAGGAAAAATATAAAGTAATTGTTCACAAAAGCAATCCAATAAAAACCAAGTTCTGTCAAGGGTGAGCGCTCTTGTAAGCAATGTTAAGAATAAGCTCTTACTGAATTACTGAGCAAATTAAAAAACTAATCACTACCAATATCAGTATATCCTCCTAAGGGACTATTGAATACTTGCACCTGACAAAAATGTACCAATCAAAGCCTTACTGCAAGAGGATGCTGCACCAAGTCCTTCATTAAAAGGACATAAATAGCAAAATATACAATAAATATGATGATATGACATATTCAAATTAAAGATTAGTCTGAATATAATATGCAGATGTTTTTTTTTAAATTATATTAGTATTTTAAATATTGAAGAAAATAATTGAAAACTATGTTGTAACTAAATTATCTTAGGTTAAAAAGTCTGTTCTTCTTAGCCACTCTGCCCTGCTGACACCAGTTTGGGACAGTTATAAATAAACTGATAAAGCAATACTTCATGTCCCTTTATATAAACCTAATCAACAAGTCCAATTAATTAAAAGGACATAAATGTGCAAAACAAAAAAATCTCTAATGTATTAAAGCATTGTTTTTATTATACTATGGCACACTTATCAATATAGGGTCGATTTCAATATTTCTGATTTTTTTTCTGATATTGGAAAAACAGCAACGACCACTTTCTCGTTAATTAAGTAATCACAATCTTTCTGAGTCAAACACAGCTGAGATTATTCTCACACAAAACGTGATATCTGTTTTCCCACAATGGCACTTAGAACTGCTGATATTGGATGGGGAACATTGAAATTAGACATGGGTTAATAAAGTGTGGTTAATAAAGTCTGTGTGTGTTTTGTAATTTGATAGAGTGGTGTTTATGATGTGTTAAACACTCTGATTTTCATTTGCATATGGGCATGATGGATATACTGCACATGTTTGATTAATTATACTACATAAACTTTTAATATTTTAAAGCAACATAAACCCAAAAAAGTTTCTTTCATGATTCAGACAGAACATATGATTTTAAACAACTTTCCAATTTTCTTTGTTTTCTTGTTATGTTTTGTTGAAAAGTGGGAAGGTAAGTTCAGGAGTGTGCCCGTCTCTGCAGTACTTCATGGCAGCAGATTTGCAACAATGTTATACAATAAAACATAAAAAAACAGGGGGTGCCACATTGCGTATCACAGCATCACCATCAATCTGCAGGATTTATGAAAACAATGATTTTTACAAACTTCTTTCACCCAACAAGGTGAGTACAAGGAAGCGGAACCATCAGAGCTGTCCAATAAGCTCTCTCCATGGTCTCAGGATACTTCCTGTGTTCCAATCACTAATGATGGCGAAACAAAGCTTACAATTGCGTATAGATACAATTCTTAATTAAAAGACCACTATTTGGGTCAAATAACATAAAATGACAATTGTATTAAAACACTGCATATATATATATATATATATATATATATATATATATATATGTACACACACAGTAAGTATATATATATATATATATATATATATATATATATATATATATATATATATATATATACTGAAAAAATAGAGGAATAATACGGAGGGGACGCAACTGCTTTGAGCTAATAGTAAGCAACCAACCAGTTCTTAAGCATATACTGGTTTAGTCATGAATATATCAAAACTGTGGTGCAGACCCTTAAATAAGATACATAAGTTTTTAAAGAGAGTAAATCCTGGGAAAAATATATATACCTGGATTAAAGACAGGGAATTTAGCAATCTTTTTAAAGAATTTTATTTAGCTCATAAAAATATTCGCAAGGTGTATCCAAAATGGAGCTTGGATTGCTAGAAGAGAAGGTGATCTCTAACACCCTCTAACTATATCACTAGGTATATGTGTTGATAGATAATAGCACAAAAGAATACCCAAATAGTATATATAATCACCTTGAAAAGATAGATATACATAGAAAATATCAACTTTCAAACCTGACCGGTCAGGGGACAGTGTTCATGCCTGTACAGAAAAAATATACATGCAAAATTGTTTGCTAATATATCAGTTAACAGCAGATAGAGTTTTCTACAGATAGAAAAATGGTTAAGCGAAATAAAGAAAGACTGGATAAGACGATCATACAGGCGGAGGAGTGCCTTAAAGTAGTTAATACTTTTTCCTGTAACTCCAATTTTGCAAAACTCAATGAGGAAATTAAAGAACAAATTGCTAGATTACAAAATGACATCAAATTGAGAAAAGGTAGAAAACTTTCTAGAGACAATGATGATTATAAGAACAACAAAGTATACAACTATCTGTCGGTAAGAGGTACGTATGACTCTGGCACTGATCTTTCAGATGTAGAATCGGAACATCATAGATCAACTACTGAAAAATCACATACTTTTTTAGGGGAAGGAGGAGAGGAGGTAGGAAGAGAAGGTGGAGGAGGGAAAAATTCAGACTCACAAGAGAGGAGATATCCCTCCAGACAACGGAGACAAGAACAAAATCAGGGGAATTTTTTCGAGGGGCAGACCTCGGCGATTCCGGGGACGCAGGGGATATTAAAGACAGCTGAAGAAGGCCTTCAGATAATAAACTTATCTTCATTTAAGCTGAACCTTGCACATATAGAGGTGCTTAAGAAAGGTCTTTCCTTCTGTCCCACAAACTCCCTTGATAAGTTTAACTTTATAAAAGATCTCCATTTGTTTGCCCGACGAATTGTACTCTCGCAGATAATGAAGGGCTAAAGCAAACATTTAGTGGACGATGTCACCATTACTAGGGAAGACAAGTCCACGGTAGAGAACTTACAAAGCCTTCTAGAAGAGAATGAGGGGAGCCAGTATGCCCCCACACAATTAAAGGATATTCCTTGTTACAACAAAACTACTTCCAACTTCAAGGCAAAATCAAAATATATGCCACAACTCTCAATGGTGCCAGCGGTCAATATATTCGTGAAACAGGTTGAGAAGGAGGTAAATCAACTATCCTTTACAGGAATAGTGGACGATAATCTATCAAAACCTGAACGTAAAGCACTTAATGATCTCATGAATGCTAAAGGATTCATAATTAAGCCGGCGGACAAGGGTGGCAACCTTGTCCTCTGGGATGAGAACATGTACGTCCTCGAAGTAAAACGTCAGCTTTTGAATAAAAAGCATTACAAATCATTGACGTATAATCCGACGTCTTCCCTGCAGTATACGCTATTTAACATCTTAAAAAAGGCTAAGAGTAATGGCCTTATTATAACCTCGGAGCAGAAGTATCTTTACCCTGAGTATCCAATAACACCTGTCTTCTATTGTATCCCTAAGATACACAAAAATGCCAACCATCCACCAGGCCGCCCAAAAAATTGCAGGAATTAGCAGTTTAACTGAAAATTTAGGCAATTATGTAGATCATTTTCTTAGGCCTTTTCTAAGTACGCTGCCATCATATATCCTGGACACGGCCGATTTTCTAAGAAAAATTGACAATCTCTCAGTCCCCCCAGGAGCTATCATGGCATGCCTGGACGTGGAGGGATTGTATTCATCAATCCCACATAAGGTTGGCATGAAAGCATGTAAACATTTTTTGATGATGAGAGGAATACATACACAGCAACATACTGATTTTGTAATGGAGCTGTTGGAGTTTATACTGACAAATAATGTATTTCTTTTTGATAATAAAGTATATGTACAGCAGCAAGGGATGGCCATGGGCGCAACGTGTGCCCCCACCTATGCATGCCTACATTTGGGAGCATGGGAGATGGAGGATGTCTATCAGAGCCCTCCCTTTGAGGAAAACATCCACATATGGCTCAGATATGTGGATGATATTTTCCTCATATGGGAGGGCTCTGAACAAGGTCTTTTTGACTTTGTAGAAACTCTGAATCAAAATGATAGAAATATTTTTCTCACACTGCAGAGCAGTAAGGAGGAAATATCCTTTTTGGATATAAAGATTAACCTCAACCAGGGTTCTATAGAAACAGAGAATTTCCGAAAAACTACGGCAACAAACAGCTTGCTTCTTGCAACCAGTCATCATCCAGACCACCTCAAAAAGGGGATACCTAAGGGACAGTTCCTTAGACTACGTCAGAACTGTTCAACCAAAACAAAATACTATGAGCATGCTACTGAAATGCAAAAACGATTTGTAGACAGGGGATACTCAAAGAGAGTTGTTAAAAGGGCCCTGAATGAAGCAGCTCACTTGAATCGTGAGCAACTTCTAATGCCCAAGGAAATGGCTTTACAAGGTCCAATAAGATTGATTGCAGACTACAATTGTCATTGGACAGCCTTGAGAATGATACTTGAAAAAAAACTGGCATGTTTTAACTAGTGATGAAGGGGTATCTAGGGAGGTGGGAAACCACCCTAATATCACTGCCAGAAGGGCACCTAACCTCAGAGAAAAATTTGTGAGAAGCCTATATGTGTCACCCAAAAAACAAACGGATTGGCTTACTAAACACAGATCCACTGGAAATCATCCATGTGGAAAATGTGTGGCGTGTAAATATATGGTGAAAACCAAAGTATTTTCTACCCACACAGGAAAAACATACAAATTAAAGCATCACATAACATGCAGTACTGAAGGTGTCATTTATCTTCTCTCCTGTGGTTGCCCACGTTTTTACGTGGGTAAAACCAGGAGAGCTATAAAAGACCGGATAACAGAGCATCGGGATGATATTAAAAACAAAAATCCCAAAAGCAATGTGGCAAAGCATTTTGAAGATGCTCATGCTTGCAATTCTGACTCTCTCTCCTTTATTGGTATTGACAGGGGCATCACAAATAATAGGGGGGGTGACAATGATAAAGCCCTCCTTCGAAAAGAATGCAGGTGGATTTTGATCCTAGAAACCCAGATACCTAAAGGGTTAAATGACAGAATAGATATGGCTTGCTTCTTATAGATATAGTTACCATTTCTAGAAGTTAACCTTAACATATCATCCATAGACCAGACATGTATCTATCCTATAACAAAAATTATCTTATGCACTAGAATGTTTTAATGATATAAAATTAGGGCTTTTTAGGTTAATAGGTAAATCTTTTTTTCTAACTTTATTGTCTTTACTAAAATGTATATATATCTATGACTAAAACCTTGTCAAATTGCAATATGTATATTTTTCTTACTTAAGCATACAAGTTAAATCTCAATTTTCTTCAATATGAGAATGTTTTGGCTTAGGTATGTCTTAGGTAGTTTGTACCTTTTTAACTTTCTTTCTCATAGAGGTATTATTAGATTCTTGGTATTCCCCAGTAGGGGCGTATAACCCGGCAAGCTTAAAAGGGAGATGAAATGCTCCTCACGTCATTACGCCCTGACGAAGCCCGACACACCTAGTGGGTGAAACGCACGTCGGCATTGGACAAGCCGAACCGGAACATGTGGTCTGTGTTGATGCCAAAGAACAGACACATTGCAAGCAAAAGCGCTTGATGGATTCCAATCACGGAGTTTCTCAGAAGTCATTAAGGCTCAAAAACAAAGTACCAGCTTGAAGATAACTCTGGAGACAGGTCGTATATTGTCACAACTGTTGCCTGATTGATAGGCATATTCGTTATCAAACTGGATATTGCTACCCTGTCGAGGGGGGCTCATTATAAGTCCTTAACTGTGAAAGGAGACTGCAATCTTTGACAAATGCTTGAGGCATACTAATTTCACGCTTTATTGATTTGCTATCCTGCACTCTGCATCATGCTTTTTCTTGCTTTATGGCTAATACATTGCCTGCTTGCATGACCAATCCAAAGGACTTTAACAACTAATATAACGACCTACAGTAACTTATGTGATTACCTGTTTACCTATCTTGCTGAGTTACTTAATTTCTAACATTGCCTTAAGTTTTGCTTGCAAACTGACCTTTACAAGATATATGTACATATTCTGGGGCACATTATTAGTAACTACTTAGATCCCATTCTAATACCTGCCCGGCATTAAGCCTTACATATTAAGGTGCCATACGCAGCAGGGTGTAGTAGTCTGATCACTGTTCCCCACCAATATATCTTTATTAAATTCATGTATGTACACTGAGACGCCTATGCTTGCTATGTAAAGATATAAGAGGTTTCTATCTGTAGAATACTCTATCAGCTGTTAACTGATATATTAGCAAACAATTTTGCATGTATATTTTTTCTGTACAGGCATGAACACTGTCCCCTGACCGGTCAGGTTTGAAAGTTGATTTTTTCTATGTATATCTATCTTTTTAAGGTGATTATATATACTATTTGGGTATTCTTTTGTGCTATTACCTATCAACACATATACCTAGTGATATAGTTAGAGGGTGTTAGAGATCACCTTCTCTTCTAGCAATCCAAGCTCCATTTTGGATACACCTTGCGAATATTTTTATGAGCTAAATAAAATTCTTTAAAAAGTGTGCTGAATTCCCTGTCTTTAATCCAGGTATATATATTTTTCCCAGGATTTACTCTTTCTTTAAAAACAATTTCCAGTTCAGCCCACCTATAGACAGCTCGTCTGGGTGCAATGATACAGCATCAAATAAGAAACAAGAGAATGCACTCTCAGGACTTCTTCAAAAAACCAATTTAATGGAATGTTTTCGGGGTTCATGCTGATGAAGGGGTTGTGAACCCCGAAAACGTTCCATTAAATTGGTTTTTTGAAGAAGTCCTGAGAGTGCATTCTCTTGTTTCTTCAGACTTGAAAAAGGAGGACATTCTTCTGAAAGCTTGTCAACTTATAAATGTATAGTTAGTCTAATAAAAAAGTATCATTGCTCAATGCAATACTCTTGTTATTTTGAGATATATATACTGGATATATAGACTGGAAGTAGAATACACCAACCACTAGTGAAGATGTAAGCTATTTAGACTGGAAAGTGCAATACTATTTATATAATTACAAAATAATTACAATTAAAATTTAAATGAAAAGCTCAGTACATAAATATAATATAATATATTGTTAACCAAGTGAGTTTTCCAAGATACTCCTAAAATAGATACAGAGAGAGACAGAGGCTACTGTCCAAACACCTCAGCGCTATAGAATGAAACAGGACTTAGAAATAGTAAGATTGCATAAATAGTGGAGGCTAACGCAACAAAATGTCAATATGTGTATACAATGTGTTCAAAAGAAAAAACAATACATAGTAATACAAAATATAAATAGAGACTGTAGATGTTTAAACGTAGAATGAATATAACATATACAATATGTATAAGGGAATATTAGAAATATTATAATTGATGCTAGTTAATAGGTGGAGCAAAAGAGGTACGCATTGGAAAGCCTCAATAAAGCATATATGAATCATTTGAACTGCTGAAAACAGGATAACAGCTATAATAATAAAAAACAATAAATACAATAAACAATAAATATATGCAAAGTCCAAATGATGCAGCACAAGTGGTGTGCGTTCTCTCACTAGAGATAATGCCAGATAGGGAATATCTGACTCAAAACGAGAATCAAATAGCAAAGTCCATATACATAGGTGTGAAACAAATGAGATCTACTTAATGGAACCAACCTCAATCATATGAGGTAAGAAGGACGCTGGTGGACAGATAGAGCTGTATCCAGAGCAGAATCCCGTGATTGATGTCCAATGCACTGTGGGGCTTTTTTTGGCTAATATAACAAGTCCTAGAAGACAAAAAGAAGAGGTGCTCTTGGTGCAGACAACCCTAAAAATGTATGTAGTAACACTAGTGTTGGTGATGAGAATGGTACTCACAAGTGTAATTGCACATGCAGTGCAATATCTGGCAAGCCGAAGCTTCAGAGCCGCTCGGCTGACTCAATCCTGGCCGGTCTGCTATGTGGAGCCTGATGAAACGGCACTACAGCCGAGAAACATGTTGCAAAGCAACCTCTTAATGTTTTTAATAAAAGTGATTATATTAGCTCTACCTTGCCTATGAATAAATCATTCTATTCTCATACGTTTGGGGACCTATCGCTTGCCATTTTGAGCTGCCTAATAGTACAGACTAAGAAAGCTTGATCTCCATACAAGCGTTTACTTTTGTGGAACAGCAGCTGCCAGTTTGAGAATCTTTTCGGCTTACTTTTGGAACAGCTGATTTGCCTTTAGGAAGTCAGCCGAACGGCTCTGAAGCTTCGGCTTGCACGATATTGCACTGGCTGTGCAATCCCCCTTGTGAGTATCATTCCACTGTTTTACGTTGTTTTGTTCTGTAGCATCGGATCACTCTGCACCAAGGGCGCCTCCTCTTATTTGTATTCCAGGTGTATATACTGGCATATCGGATGACTTGAGGGTTTGTAGTGGCTCCACATAGCAGACCGGCCAGGATTGAGTCAGCTGAGCGGCTCTGAAGCTTCAGCTTGCCAGATATTGCACTGCATGTGCAATTACACTTGTGAGTACCGTTCTCATCACCAACACTAGTGTTACTACATACATTTTTAGGGTTGTCTGCACCAAGAGCGCCTCTTCTTTTTGTCTTCTAAGACTTGTTATATTATATCCACTATCTTACGGAGAGAGTAGCCATCTGATGGGGTTCATCTGATGTTTTTGTATCAAGAAGATTACCATATTGGCCAGATCGCATTATTGGACTCTTATTGGACCTTTTTATTGTAACAGGTTTTGACTTAAGGATTGCCTTAAGGATTACTTTTGTTATTTATCACACATATAGTAGATTATATATATATTATCCATTCCATTTATATTTTATATTTTATATTTCACATTATATCCGCTAGAGTTTTATTGTCAAATAGAATTCCCTATTAACACACTTTCTTACACTCCTATTGGTGTATCTGGGATTGTCCAGTTCCCCACATATTATATATTACAGTGAGCAGCATAAAATAGGCGCACCTCTTCCTTTTGGACACAATTCACTATTGTGATTTGTGTGTGGCTCCACCAATTGTTGTATTTTTGGCTAAACCACTCTGCACCAGATTCAGTAAGAGAGTATCATGACAAAGAATTATTTGACTTCAGGCACATTTTAAAGCAACGCTGAATACGAACTCTACCCTGGAGAGAATACCCCTTAGTTGCTGACATATGATCTGAGTACCCGGTTAGCCAAAAAGCCCCACAGTGCATCAGACATCAAGTACGGGATTCTGCTCTGGATACAGCTGTGTACCCAGTCCAATCTGAGAGTGCAGTCCCCTTCCATGGTTTGTATATGACTAGGGTGATTAGATAAGCCTGTGCACCCTTCACTTGTTCCCAGTTTGTTTGGTTGAGAGCATACATTGTTTGGCTGGTTTAGGGACCCAGGTTTTTGGAAGGGACCTTGACGTGGTACCTGGGCTTGTCCCATTTGGCCAGATGCGGCTACTAACCCTTCCATTTTTGCTTTTAATCTTAGCTGAGAGCTTGTAAGTGAGTGCTGGACTTTCTCTGTGTGTTTTATATATTTATATATATATATATATAAATGTAGAAAGAAAAAAGCCACATGCGGTCTTAAAATAAAACGTCCAATTTATTGGTCAATTTTAAAATTATTGACAGTACTCAAAACGAAAAGTCTAACATGTTTCGGCACACGGCCTTACTCATAGACATAATTTTCTTAGTGAAAACCGCCAGTATTTAAAAGCAGTAGTGAGTATCTATTGGTTGTCATTAATTGCTAACAAGTAACAAGTGTTAATTTGCTTAGACAGGAACTAACTAACAAAGCTGTTGAATAAACACATAATTGTTACAAGCCCATACGGGGTTAACATAAGTAATTGGCATGTAAATTCCAGCCAACAATTGCTTCGTACTTATATAAAAATAAATAAATACACCATATGTAGCGGCTAGTTTAAATTAAATTAAATACAGACAGATTGCAATGTTACACCGATGAAACATGGGAGGCTTATTATTATTAGTTTACTATAGCAATTTAAAATCCAAACACTTGTGGTCATATATTCAATGCTAGTACATCAGCCTGGAGTGATATTGTATGATTACTGTTATGTGCAACAAAATAAAGAGGACCTCTGATTCATAAACTAATATTTCTAAATAAGAGAATAAAATTAACAAATGATAGGTCATGATATGATGGACTAAAAAACTTGTGTAGCTCACACCCATATTGATATTGAATAAATCAAATCACAGCGCTCAAAGTGCTGTTAGACCTATATATTAGTGTTTAGCAATCTAAAACTTTATATATGTATGTTTGTTTTAATAATTTGGTACTAAAAGGCCTGGGATGTTTTAGAAACTATGCTGTAATAGCACAGATCTTTCTATTAATATTGGAAACAAATACAGGGGGAGTTTAGTAATCTAAAACTTAATATATATTGTTTGTTTTAATAGTTTGGTACTAAAAAGACCTATGATGTTTAGAAACTATGCTATATTAGCACAGATCATCCTATTGATATTAGAAACAAATACAAGGGGAGAATACAATTGGAGTGAACAACCAATGTGTCATTGATATTTATTTTAAAGTTTATTTTAAATTTAATTTTAATTTATTTATTTATTTACTCAGGGAGACATTTTTGGTTGTCAAAGAATGGGGGAAAAGGGATATTGTGTTATTGGCATAGGAAGACCCATCATATATACATAATAGTGATTGTTCCAAAACGAATAATTGGATGGATACATGTTCATGTAACACTTTGGTGAATTATTCCCAAATGTTTATAATGTCATTAATGGAATTATATCCATCAGGGATACGTGACTTCAAAGTGAAGATCCAAAATGCCTCTTGTTTCAAAAGGGCTTTGTTACGATCACCACCCCTGTTTTGTGCTTGTATATGGTCAATGACCATCCATCTAAAAGTTGTATTGCTACTGGCATGTTTCTGAATGAAATACTTAGCCATATCAGACACAGGCTCCGATCGTTTAATGTCAGATAAATGTTGTCGTATGCGTTCTCTTACCTCCCTTGAGGTGCATCCCACATATTGTTTGGGGGTACATGTGCACCAAATCATATATACTGCAAATTTTGTGCGGCAATTGACGCAGATTTGCACTGTATATGACTTGTTCGTAGTTGAGGAGGAAAAAACGTTTCCCTTCTGGATAAAGCTGCAAGGGATACATGCACTGTACCCACATTTATACATGCCCCTGGATTGTAACCACGAGCTTGTAGTTGTTTTTTCCTTGGGTAAAGCACTTGGGGAAATGATATTTCCTATAGTGCATCCTTTCCTATAGGAAAATCTACATCCTTTGTCAATAAAAGGAACCAATCCCTCATCTGCCTTAAGCATAGGTAAATGTCTACGAATGATCTTACAAATGTTATTATAGTCAGATGAATATTGAGTAACAAAGGTGACCCAGTCACTAATGGAATCAGTCCTTTTTGGTTTATTGACCAACAGAGTTTTCCTATCCAAACAGTCCACTTCCTTTTTGGCCTTTTGGATGGCAGTGTTATGATAACCCCTACTCATGAGTCTGTGGGTAAGATCTTCACTTTGTGCAACACAATCTTGTTTTTCAGAACAGTTTCTTTTTATTCTAATATACTGTCCCTTTGCTATGGCATAGGGAACATTTAAGGGGTGGTTGCTTCTGCCATGCAGGAGAGTATTGCCTGATATAGGTTTTCTGAAAAATTGTGTTTTTATGTTGTTGGTGCCAGCCAAATTACTTAGCTGGACATCTAAAAAATTAATAGATGTTTTGTTTGTTTCAAAAGTAAACTTCAGACCCCATTCATTTTAATTTAGATATCCAATGAACTCTTCAATGAGTGTGGGCTGGCCAATCCAAATCAACAGCAAATCGTCAATGAAACAGTGGTAGCTTTTGATATACTGGAGAAAAGGATTTTGTTCCCCATATATCATGCTGAGTTCAAACCAACCCATTACTAGATTAGCATATGAGGGCGCAAATTTCACCCCCATTGCTGTACCTTGCAATTGGAGATAAAAAGAGTCATCAAACTTGAAATAGTTATGTGTCAATAAAAATTGTAACACATCTAGAATAAATTGGATAAATTCTTTGGTGTAATTCGTTTTGTTCTCCAAATAAAATTTAACAGCAAGGATCCCCATAGTGTGGGGGATAGATGAGTATAGGGCTACAACATCTACTGTTAGCCAGAAAAAGTCTTCTTGCCATATAAAGCCATCAAAGATTTGAAGTACATGTTTAGTGTCTTTCAGAAAACTCGGTAAGGTAATAACAAGTGGCTGCAGTATACTGTCCAGCCATTCCGATAGGGGTTCGCAAAGCGAACCGATACCAGACACAATTGGTCTGCCTCTTACATTCACAATGCTCTTATGCACCTTAGGCAAGACATGTATAATAGGGGTGATGGGATTATCTACAGACAAAAAATCGAATGTTTTGTCATCAATGTGGCCAAGCATAAGGCCATCGTCTAAAAGGGAAATGAGGTCTTTTTTAAATTTGTGTACAGGGTCACAAGGTAAAGCCTTGTAATCAGTAGGATTAGTAAGTTGCCTCATAATCTCTCCTTTGTAGGATTTTAGGTCCCAGATGACAACACTTCCACCTTTATCGGCATTCTTTATCACCAGGTTTGAATTTGACTTCAATGAAGTCAAGGCAATTCTCTCTTGTTTAGTGAGATTGGGTTTACCTTTCAAGGGTTTTTTAGCAAGATCAACCAGGTCTTTCTCAATTCTATTTTGAAAAGAAACCAAAGTGTCCCCCCTTGTATGTAAAGGGTAAAAAGTAGATTTTGGTTTAAACCCAATATGGGCATTGCATGTACCCAAATTTAGATCGACATTCTCTTCGTTCAATGAAACAAGAGTTTGGATGTCCCTGACTTCAGAGAAATCAAAACTCAAAATGTTTGAAGTATTTTCAGACAAGCTACCATAATGGTCAATTCTATTTTCAATCTGTTCACCACTCTCTTGTGTCAAATAAAAATGTTTTTTCAAAGTAAGTGCTCGAATAAATTTGTTTATATCTACCAAAGTCTGAAACAAATTAAACCTAGTAGTAGGGACAAAACCTAGTCCATAGCCGAGTACTTTAATTTCATCTTTATTTAATTTATAATCAGTGAGATTAATAACATCATAAGTAGAGTCAATAGACTCATCCATTGAATTCAATGTTTTTTCATTTGAAATACATGTATCTTCCATCAAATTTGATATTTGTTTTGGCCCCTCCCTCTCCTTAGTGTATACCTGGGTTGTTGTCTTAGATTTGGATTTCCCCTTGTATTTGCCCCTCGCCCTCGATTTGCATGGTTCATTGGCGTGATCTGAAAAACCTGATCAAGTATATTACTGTCGGTTTGTTCTTTCTGAGAACCTGTCTGTTCTAATGCAATTTGATATTTATTTGACATTGGGGGATGGTCAACCTCCTTTGAATTAAAGGATACAGTTTTTGATGTCTGATCTTTGGAGTTTTTTAGTATAGATTTTGGTTGGGCCCCTTGGGCCTGGTAGGCTTCATTATCTGGATTACTATGATCTGAATTACTAGCCTCACCTAAATCTGAACCATTCCAAGTTTCTTTGTCCTTATTTTTATGTTGACTTCCTCTGTTAAACCTCCATCTACGTTTACGATCTCTAGATCGATTTCTATTTTGTCTTTGCCAAATATAAACTTTATTTTGACTATAATCCATTTGGTCTCTCATATACTTCTCATGTTTGGATTGAATTAACTCTTTTTTTAATTGTGTTATACTGTCATTCAAAATGTTGTCTAATTCTTTGTAGTTTTTTTCTAGCGTACTTAAGTCCAATTCTTGTTGTAAAAGAGTGATTTGATCTCTGACTGCACGAAGCTGGGCATCTTTATATTCAATGATAAGTCCCATCAATTTAAAAGAGCAGTCAGAGAGAGAATCATTCCATTTTTTGATGAATTCCTGGTCCTCTACAGAAAAAGTGGGAAATTTATTAATTCTAAAGCCCCTAGGAACCATTTGTAGCCTAATGTACCGATCAAGGGTCCACTTATCCCATTTCAATCTCAATTCCTTTTTCATTAAATTTTCCATAGACTGAAACTTGTCACTTAGAGGGTTTAAGCTAAAATTTTCACAAAAAATATTTTCAAAATCTTTTTCTAATTGATCTAAATTATCAATAGTGGTGAGTGAATAGAATTGTTGGTCCATATTGAAACCCGTTGCTGCTTCCATATTTGAAAGCTGGAAATGAAACTTCACAAATAATGGTTGAATATATCAAAAAATGGTAACAACAATTGGACTCATTCAGATGGAAATAAATGTATTGCTGTATATGTGTGTATACCGCTATACATAAGCTTGAAAAAGCCACTAATCCTATGATGAATAAGAGAATACACATATAAGTATCATAATCATAAAGGCAAAAATGCTTGCTTTCTGGGTACTGGAAACAATTGTTCAACCGTGCTGAAGTGTACACTTAAATACTATGTTGTAGCAGTAAGAACAAATACATGCTTTCTTTTTCGAACTGTAAATAGTTATTCAGCTGTGCGCAGAACAAACAGACAGGAGTGGTTAATTTAACAATGCAATTAATTGCATGCTGTCTGCATGTCTGTATTTGCACGTCTGTAAACAATTATTCAAGCATATATAAAGTACAAGTATATTTCATGAAGATAAAAACATATATGAAGAATTCAATACTCATCGTAATCTTGAAAATGACAGAGAAAATATATATATGTATACTTGTGGAGAAGCTATGACAGAAAATATCACAACAATAATTTTAAATGCAATATGATATAATAGGAAAAACCTAAAAAACAACAAAAAAGGTTAGTTGCAAGAGCAAAAATAGATGATGTCAAAACTAAATAACCATATTGATTTGAAAAACAGTTCGTAGTTAAAGTTCTCCTTTGTGAATATAGGCCACTGGACTGAAAAATATATATAAGTGGGTATATATGTAGAAAACGAACAGTAAATCCAAAGTCCCAGCTGCTAGGAAATAGAATGCAAGAAAACGACACAAAAGACAGTCATAGATGTGAACAAGCTTCCCTTCCGCTTGTAATGGTAAAAAACACAAGAAAGAACATCAAGGCTGAATTGCGGTTTCCTGCCGTGACAAACAGTCACTATGAAGACCTCTGTGAAGTATGCCTGAGCTCGGTGGGGAAATGGAAAGACAATGTGGATCAACAGAGGTAAGTACTCACTGGATTCTTTGCAGCAAATGAATGAATGGAGGGTTTAACCGATAATTCTCCAGTAACTTTAACCATACGGCACGGCCACCGCTGCACCTCTGGAAGACCGGTGAATTCTAGGACATCCACTCCTTGCGTCCTCTCTCTGGCGTGGCTGCGCTTCCTGTCAAACCCCTGTGTTGATACCGGCCAATCCGTGCTCGTCTGTGACGTAGCTCCACCGCTCGGCCAATCCTTCTGAGGCAACTTCGAAATCCAAGTCCGGGGGACGAATGGGAAATCCCAGATAATTATCAGGAATCAAAAGTTCGTTATAAGACCTGGCTTTGTGAAAGGGATGTTAGATGAATGTAGAAAGAAAAAAGCCATATGCAGTCTTAAAATAAAACGTCCAATTTATTGGTCAATTTTAAAATTATTGACAGTACTCAAAACGAAAAGTCTAACATGTTTCGGCACACGGCCTTACTCATAGACATAATTTTCTTAGTGAAAACCGCCAGTATTTAAAAGCAGTAGTGAGTATCTATTGGTTGTCATTAATTGCTAACAAGTAACAAGTGTTAATTTGCTTAGACACTGAGGAGAACCTAACTAACAAAGCTGTTGAATAAACACATAGGGCGCCATGTACTAAGCTTCGAAGTGACCGTCCGTCTGTATTTCCGCGTCAAAATTCGCTCACGATCTGCTTCTCGTATGTATCAATCTGCGATCTGCTCGAAAAACCACTATTTTTCATCAGCGATCGTAATTTTACTCAACTCATCGTTCCGAAGCCTTTTTCCACTTACTACATGTTCGATCGCACGTAAATTCGCTGTAATCGGAAATTATGAATGTTACAACTAATCCGCCCGCTCCAACTTTCACTGTAACTTCGCGTGATTTGCTTCGCGACCATTTAGGTAGCGAATACAATAGAAAACTATAGGGGGTATCAACCTGACGCCAGGTAGAAGTACTTTAGTGAAAGGACTAGACTACTATTGTAGCATTATTGGTTTTTGGATCAGTGAATGAAGATGGAGACAGTTTTACACATGTTTCTTTTCCGATTAATTCAATTACGAGGAAGAAGGGCTTTTCTTTGGCAATTTTGGATTTAGTTTGACGCTTGATATCGTTGAACCTTTTTTTGCAGGACTCGATATCTTTTTTAGTGGGTCCTTGAGCACTCACTGCGTCACTAATTTTCTCCCAAATAATCTTCTTACGAGCGCCTGGGGTTTGCTTGACTCGACTACCATAAATATTGTCATAATATTCGAGTACTAGATCAACAAGTACAACATTCTGTTGATGCGAGAAGTTAGGGTTGCGAGTCTTCTTAGAAGTAGCAGAATCTCCGGAGCAAGCCATCTTGTCAAAGTGAATACCGAAAAGTAAATAAACAATATTCTAAGATTTCTGGGAAAATGCACATTCTTATACATGTCAGCAGCCAGACGTTGCCGCTTGTCTGGCGATTATGACACCTAGATCGTCACGTGGGTAAAGAACTAAACCAATCAGGTCGCAGACTGCTTCTTAACTTTGCTCTTTCGCGCCGAACGAAGCTTCAAAATTATCAATAATCCGATTGTCTTCGACACACAATAGACGCAAAATTTTACGGCTTGGTTTTTAGTACATTCATGTAACGAAGTGCCACCCGCATGGTGCGAATGCCGGCGGGTTATTTCGATACGGTCTGTGCGACAAAATTGACGCCTTAGTACATGGCGCCCATAATTGTTACAAGCCCATACGGGGTTAACATAAGTAATTGGCATGTAAATTCCAGACAACAATTGCTTTGTACTTATATAAAAATAAATAAATACACCATATGTAGCGGCTAGTTTAAATTAAATTAAATACATATATATATATATATATATACACACCAACATACACATACATACACACATACCATATACATTTCTATACACATACACACTGTATAGTGCTGCACATCATACCCAAATATTAATATATATATATATATATATATATATATATATATATATATATATATACATACAGTATATATATATATATAATCAATGTAAATATTTGCATAGGAAATTAGTACATCTAGGCAAGTATCCCCGCTTGCTTTTCCCCAGAAATTCTTAATATACAATGTTTCCAATGCACAAGAGAATTGTGGGTAAGATATGCAAATTAGATATGCAAATTCTCAGTTTTTTTGCTTCATTACAAGTGTCACTTCCATAATTGCATTGCGTGTAGACATGCCAATACTACAGATAAATTCCAATCCAGATCTACTCAGAGACTATTCCTCCTAAATAGCTGTACCAACTGCCGCACTAAGTTTGTCATCTATCTAGTTGAATGTACATTTTGCAAAAAACAATACGTGGGGTGCTCCACACGAGAAGCACGCTCACGTATACGTGAACACTTAAACAACATTGATAAAGAGATAGATGTGTCAGACCGAGTTCATCATTTCATATATGAACACAATAAATCAGTCATCTTTTAGATGGCAAGTCATAGAGAGTATTCCACATACACCTAGAGGAGGTGATAGACTACACAGATTATTACACAGGGAAGCATTTTGGATATTCACCTTACAAACAAGGAGACCAAAGGGTTTCAATGCAATAGGTGATATCATAAATCATTGGAGACAAAATTACTAATGAGCATACTCTCTGGTAGATTAGTGTATTATGACTACCTACCACACGATGTTCCCTAGTCCTGATTAACCATATCTGCTTTGTTTATCTGCAACTAAACAAATATGCCTACTCACTCACTGTATAGTCTAAACATTCTAGTTTAAAAGAAAATGTTGCCAAAGATTTAATTATAACATATTGTGTTCATAGATATGGATTACTTTATTCAACACTTTGTAGTGTACAATGTTAATCCTTCATGATATAGTGCAGAATGTATTGATTATGGAGATTAGTTTTTCTCTGAATAAATCTGCAGCTATTTAATAGTATAAAATACATTTTTCGAAGCAGCAGTATTTGCACTCTATCTATGTATTGTAATTATAAATCTATACTTTGGAGCATTTAACAACAAGTTTTGATATATGAATTAACATACCATATCAGTTAAAAGGAGCTAACTCTGATATAACAATTAGATGTAGCAATGATGATGTTATTTGTATGCCAATTTTGCATTAATTCAGTATGCATTAGTCCACAGCTGTGCACCCTTTCACTTTGATTTGACCAGACTATTTAAGGGTGCTATCCGGATACTCATTATGGTCTATGAATAAGGCTACCTTCCAGCCGAAACGCGTAAGACCGACTGGCCAAGCTGTGGACTAATGGCATACTCTTTTTCTATCTTGTTCTTTTAACCCCACAGCTTTTTTTGAGTGATTTTTTTCTGTATGTGTCTTTTTTATCTCATTAAACTTACCGCATTTTTTTGAAGTGGCTTGCTGGATTTTGTTCTTCTTCTACTATTTTGCTGTTGATTCCAGCTGGAGCTCTGGGAGAGCAGTCACGCAATGGAGTCCGTGGTTGCGTACAGTGCATACATCATCAGGAGCAGATGGAGAGGCAGCGTGCTTGGAAGAACACAACGCAGCGTCCAGAGCCGCATGAGTGGCGCCCGAGAAGAAGGGTTGTAGCTGGACACTGAAAGGAGTGCATACGGTCAATAAGGGGACACAGAAGAGCTATAGCAGGCTGACCTGGATCCAGATGAATCACATGGTGAGAAATAAACCTGCTGATTAAGCTTGTCATTTGAATGAAGTGTCGTTCCACTATAACTCCGATAAATTGCACTGCCCATATTATACACTGCACCTCTTGTACATTCTGCCTGAGCAACTCTGACATATATTTGTCACTGCCTTGAGTCCATCCACAGAGAACTTTTTCGTTTCTGATACTAATTTGTGGTTTTTCTTTCTGTATTGGACTCGGCCGGAGGCTAAAATATAAGCACTGTTTTCATTTACTGGACATAAAAGAAATCTACCAAATACTTTGTTATTTTTTTGGAATATTACAGAACACATACAAAATCACTCAAGGGTTAAAAGATGAGCTTTTTTTCACTTCAGTCTCCATCTGACATGGATACCAATAGACTTACTTTGGAGGACACTTTTATAAGACAGCAGGAGACATTCAACATTAGTGATATTTTTCTACTGATGGAGCGCACTCTCATCAAGGAATACCGTATTTGGTGGGATAAGAGAGCGCTAGAGAAATATCTGCTACTTGAACTTATACCAAGAGGCTTACGCCTGAATAAGTTCCCTGCTTTTCAAGTAGACGATTATGACTTCATTAATGAATGGAACGCAGCACTCTCAGAGTGCTCTAAGGTTTTGATGGGCATCATTGTTAAACATAAAGATGTACAGTTAACTAAAATTAGAGAAGAAGTAGCTGGTTTACAGTCTAAATTAAATGAGTTTGTGGATCATCCCAAATACAATGATCTAGATATATTATTAAAGGAAAGTGTTGATAAATTCAGATTGGAACTTGACAATTTCAAGCTCCGTAAATTTAATCGTGATAATGAGGACTACCTCAATAATAGAGTATACATCTGGCACACAAACACTAGAAACTCTAGAAACAAGAGAAGGTGGGGTAGTAACAAACAGAAACACACCAGTAAAGAGAAGAAAGTCACCTTTAGTGATTCAGAGGGTACAGACTTAGAATAATCTGGTTATTCCTCTAGAAGTGGTTCAAGTGACCAATCAGATGAGGAAGAACAAGTTGTCAAACCAAAACTAAAGAGCAAAAACACACGCAGTAAAGGGGACATAGTCCCAGGTAGATCTGAACCGGTACTGACTAGAAATGCTAGACACAGAGATGAATCGCAACAGAACCTAGAGAGTAGACGTAGAGAATTTCTCAGTGACAATGAGAGTGACACTCCCATAATTAATGTACAAACTAAGTCTTGTCTAAAGACAAGTACCCAATCTCTCCAACACCCTTTAGGATTGGCAGGGATGGAAACGGAAGGGGGAGGACGAAGAGGAAGAGGTCAAAGGGGTCGCAGGGGCAGAGGCCAATACAACAAGTACCAAATTTAAAAATTATTAATCTCTCCAAATCTACCCTTAATGCAGAGGAAGAGTCAGTTCTGGGCCTTGGTCTGGGATTTGTACCCAGTTCAAACTTTAATGTGTTTGAAACGATCATTGACCTGAACCGGTTGGTCAGAGACCTCACTTTGAGGAAATTTTTCTGGGGTAAAGAACCGGACGGGCCCCCCACTGATAATCCTTTGCATATTGATGATTCTGAGGGTATGAGTGAAATTAGTCCTATTATGGACATCATGAATTTTGAAGAAGCATGTGATTATTACACCCTACATGATTTAAATTTTTAATCAAATGTCCAGAGGGGTTTCTTAAAAACCACTCATGGTGGGTTCAAACCACGCTCAATCTTCTACCCCACCAGGGACAGGGGCCCCTTTTTGGAGGCCTTTCACCGTCGGGTAGAGGAGGATATACAGATCCTCTCCAGGTACCACAATGCTGCCCCCCCCCAATCTAAGTAAATCTCAGAAACAGACGTTGGATGCACTTGCCAAATGGGATGACATAGTCATCAAGGCAGCTGACAAGGGGGGCAGCATTGTGGTATTAGATAGGGAGGCTTATATAGATGAAGCGTTGAGACAAATAACAGATGATGAAGTTTATCTGCCCCTTCCTAGGGATCCCACAGACTTGTTTAGATCTCAGTTCTTGGATCTGTTGGATGATGGACTGCAGGAAGGGATAATTGATAGAGACACGTTCGACTATTTATTTGTCGAATTTCCAGTTATTCCCATATTCCATCACCTCCCCAAGGTGCACAAATCCTTGGAGGGGGTGAAGGGAAGACCAATTGTCTCAGGGATAGGTTCCCTATTTGAAAAAATGGCAGGTTGGATTGAGTCCCTACTGCAGCCCATCGTCCAGCAGATGCCTTATTATCTAAAGGACACTACCCACCTATTGACTAGCCTGCACAAAGTGACCTGGGATGCTGATTGCTCCTGGCTCACTGTGGATGTGGTGGGTCTTTACTCCTGTATCCCCCATTCTTTTGGATTGGAGGCAGTCTCTCTATCTATGGATATGTACACCAATTATGACATTAAACTAAAAAACTTCATTATGAAGGCTTTGGAGTTTTTACTAGGCCACAACTATTTTAAGTTTGGTGATTCCTTTTTTCTCCAGAGACGTGGGACCGCCATGGGAGCAAAATTTGCCCCAGCCTATGCTAACATCTTTATGGGCTGGTGGGAAAGGACCCACGTCTTTGGAGAGAATAATCCTTTCAAACATCTAATTAGATCATATAAACGCTTTATTGATGATCTGTTGTTTGTCTGGTTGGGAACCAAGAGTGAAATGGAAGTTTTTGTGGCTTATTTGAACCAAAATAGTGTCAATCTACAGTTTACATACAACTTTGATCAAACTAAAATGCCTTATCTAGATGCTTATTTGATTGGAAATCCTATAAGTCATTCTATCATGACTACGCTTTACAGGAAACCAATCACATCAAATAACATCTTACATGCAAAGTCCTGCCACCCAAGACATACAGGTTTTGGGGTGGCTAAAGGGCAGTTTATAAGGCTTAAAAGAAACTGCTCATCTAATGAGAATTTTCTAAGTGAGTCAGACATACTAAAGGCACAACTCCTAGAAAGGGGGTATTCACTCAAAGTGGTCAATAGAGCCTTTCTAGAAGTCAACAGGTTAGATAGAACACAAATGCTGCAACCCAAATCTAGGCAACAGAGGGATAATTTTGATCAAACAAAATTAAAGTTCATTACTAACTATAGTCCACAATTTGGACAGATTTGCCAAATAATCAAGAAACATCTACCAGTTCTAACAGGGGAAGATAGCCTCAAGGGTATTGTCGAGGATGGTCTTAACTTCATTTCAAGGAAGGGACGTACGATAGGCAATATGGTAGCACCTAGCCTGTTAAGGAAAACAGCCAACACAGGGAGTAGCTGGCTTTTAATTAAATGACATTACAAGTGTCACTTCCATAATTGCATTGCGTGTAGACATGCCAATACTACAGATAAATTCCAATCCAGATCTACTCAGAGACTATTCCTCCTAAATAGCTGTACCAACTGCCGCACTAAGTTTGTCATCTATCTAGTTGAATGTACATTTTGCAAAAAACAATACGTGGGGTGCTCCACACGAGAAGCACGCTCACGTATACGTGAACACTTAAACAACATTGATAAAGAGATAGATGTGTCAGACATAGTTCATCATTTCATATATGAACACAATAAATCAGTCATCTTTTAGATGGCAAGTCATAGAGAGTATTCCACATACACCTAGAGGAGGTGATAGACTACACAGATTATTACACAGGGAAGCATTTTGGATATTCACCTTACAAACAAGGAGACCAAAGGGTTTCAATGCAATAGGTGATATCATAAATCATTGGAGACAAAATTACTAATGAGCATACTCTCTGGTAGATTAGTGTATTATGACTACCTACCACACGATGTTCCCTAGTCCTGATTAACCATATCTGCTTTGTTTATCTGCAACTAAACAAATATGCCTACTCACTCACTGTATAGTCTAAACATTCTAGTTTAAAAGAAAATGTTGCCAAAGATTTATTTATAGCATATTGTGTTCATTGATATGGATTACTTTATTCAACACTTTGTAGTGTACAATGTTAATCCTTCATGATATAGTGCAGAATGTATTGATTATGGAGATTAGTTTTTCTCTGAATAAATCTGCAGCTATTTAATAGTATAAAATACATTTTTCGAAGCAGCAGTATTTGCACTCTATCTATGTATTGTAATTATAAATCTATACTTTGGAGCATTTAACAACAAGTTTTGATATATGAATTAACATACCATATCAGTTAAAAGGAGCTAACTCTGATATAACAATTAGATGTAGCAATGATGATGTTATTTGTATGCCATTTTTGCATTAATTCAGTATGCATTAGTCCACAGCTGTGCACCCTTTCACTTTGATTTGACCAGACTATTTAAGGGTGCTATCCGGATACTCATTATGGTCTATGAATAAGGCTACCTTCCAGCCGAAACGCGTAAGACCGACTGGCCAAGCTGTGGACTAATGGCATACTCTTTTTCTATCTTGTTCTTTTAACCCCACAGCTTTTTTTGAGTGATTTTTTTCTGTATGTGTCTTTTTTATTTTATTAAACTTACCGCATTTTTTTGAAGTGGCTCGCTGGATTTTGTTCTTCTTCTACTATATATATATATATATATATATATATATATATATATATATCAATGTAAATATTTGCATAGGAAATTAGTACATCTAGGCAAGTATCCCCGCTTGCTTTTCCTCTGAAATTCTTAATATACAATGTTTCCAATGCACAAGAGAATTGTGGGTAAGATATGCAAATTAGATATGCAAATTCTCAGTTTTTTTTGCTTCAAAAATACTGTTTTGACACAGCGATCCTTTAAAAAGGATTATGACAGCAAACCAGAAATCACTCACTATTGCTGTCATAATCCTGTTTAAAAGGATCGCTGTGTCAAAACAGTATTTTTGAAGCAAAAAAACTGAGAATTTGCATATCGAATTTGAATATCTTACCCACAATTCTCTTGTGCATTGGAAACATTCTATATTAAGAATTTCTGGGGAAAAGCAAGCGGGAATACTTGCCTAGATGTACTAATTTCCTATGCAAATATTTACATTGATTTAATTTTGAGACATGGAGGATTTTAATTTCAGTATTTTATCTCCCCCCATAATTTTAATGAATTTTATATATATATATATATATATATATATATATATATATATATATATATATATATATATATATATATATATATATATATATATATATATATATATATATATATATATATATATATATATATATATATATATATATATATATACACAGAAAAACACACACACATATTCCAGTTTTATTGTAATCCCTGCTATATTTTACATATAGGCATTAAGATTATTATGACACAATATAATATTTTTTTCTATTTTAATTTCTTCAGACTCACTATTCTTCATCCTAACATACTGAGATGATTTCACGTTTTTAAACTCTTTCCTTATGATGGCAGCTTGGTATTTAATGTTTAATGCATAAAATCCATCATGGCCAAACTAATTGTGGTTGAATTTAGTCAATTTACCTCAGACGAGAACTAAATTATAATCTAAATATAATGTAATAGTTTGTTATCAAGAAGTAGACAAACCATGACTTGTTTCCTATTTAGCCAAAATAAGATTTTTATATGGCGTATCAAATTACCGCACCAATCTGGGATACTTGGTTAGCACATTGATCTATTAGTATGGAATTTTTCTTGCTTTGATAGGATATATATATATATATATATATATATATATACACATATATACAAAGCAGCAAAGTGTGAGCACTCTTACTAAAAGAACAGAAATTGCCAGGGTGCTCTAGGCATAAGTCCAAACAAAGAATGAAGCACTCGCTGATCTTCAGTCAACAAAATAAATCAATTTATGTGTGATGTGACGTTTTGGGGTAAACAGAGGGTGATCAGGAACAACACTGACCAACAAAGATGTTCTCAACAACTTGAGGAGATGACCAAATGGTTCAGACAAAGAGGATATAAAATTTCATTACTCAACAAATGCAAACAAAGTGCACTAATGACACTAATGATAAATGTACCATTAAGCTCTGATGAACAACAGGGTTTCACGTTTGTTACAACCTACTCGCCAGACAAAAACCTCATCACAAGAACTATTTGTGACAAATGGAAACTTATCCAAACAGATCCCACTTTACCTTTCACCCATTGGGGTACACCTAGGATTGCCTACAAAAGAGGCAGAAATCTAAGGGACCTACTTGTGAAAACAGACATATTGCCTGATGATACATCCCGCAAGTGGCTGAAAAAAAAAAGGTTGTTTTCTCTGTACGAGTTGCGTGACATGCAACAGCATGCTCACTGGCCCCTCTTTTCAACACCCAGAAAAGAAAAAGAAGCATTAAATTAAGCATTTCTTGACCTGCACAACTACTCACATCATCTACATACTACACTGCCTGTGTGGAAAGTTCTACACTGGAAAAACTTCTGATGACACCCGCACCAGGATGGTGAATCATTGTTCCACTATCCGCCAAGTCCTTGACACCAGAAAAGCCGACCAACTTGTGGCACGACACTTCTTGGAAGCGAAGCACTTTGTGAAGGACTTGAGGTTTTGCATAATTGACCATGTCCCCCCACTTTGTAGAGGAGGAAACAGAGAGAAGACCTTGCTCCAAAGGGAGACTAGATGGATTTTCAAACTTGGCACTCTAGCTCCCAAAGGACTAAATATCAATACTGGATGACAATGCTATCTCTAACACTTCACAATGAGATTCCATGATTCCAATATAGCTCTCTGTATGCATTTAATACAGTTGACAACTATTGTTTCTATGAGAGTCCTGATCTAGCTAATGAGAGTCCCGATACATACAAATACTCTTTTGCATTATACTTCTAAATTTGAGTTCTGCATTTATGCTTTAGAGTATTTTTTGATATGCCATTTCTGTTGTGTATTAGTCTGCTTTTACATATGTTTTTAAACTCTTGTTTTATTTTTTGTCTTTTCACTCTCAATGTAATTTTTCACTTTTTATGAAATTTGGTGGTGTTTGTGCCCATGTCACCTGTGGTACTTTACTAGACATGTTTGCTTTTTCTTCTTAAGATTATTTAGGAACTCTGTCTGTATATAATACTTTTTCTCATTCTAATATCTTTATGATTGTTACTCTCTCTTGTTGCCACAACTGTATGCACACTGTACGAATGACTTCTTACGTTTGATGTATGTATTTACCCCTCACATATATGCCTACAATCTGGGCACTTGATGGCCTTTTATGATATTTGGTGGTTCTGCTGTCTGATATTTCTCATCTTTACACGGAGGTGACTCATAGATTTCTTTAGATGCATTACCTACACGATTGTTTAATTTTGTATATACATTCTCACCATTACTACCGTTTTGGAATCTGCCTACAATTTGTGTTAGTTGCTGTCTATTTTGATGACACGTATGGGGCACGAACATGTCTCTTAATGTTATTGACTTTATTTGCATTCTATTCTATTGTGTTGTGACTTTTTGCTAATGCCTTATGAGCCGAGTAAGTGCCTGCTATGTTTCATGCTGATTGATATGTCCCAGCTTGTTCTGTATGTACTCCTTACGTTCTCTAAAGACTGGTGCCTCTCACATTTGTGTATTTAATTATACCATGGTTACAGATGAGGCGTCTGCCTACAGTGTAACAGTGTTTTCCTTCTGATGGGCGTGACCCAGCCTCTTGTTTATGATTGGTTTATGTTCATAAACCTATTCACCGTCTGCATTTACACTTCCCGATCTCTAGTGACAGGTGTAAATGTATTTTACCATGACTACGGATAAGACGTCTGCCTGCAGCATGGATTAAGTTTTTCCTTTTTGATCACACTTATGGGGGCACAACCTCGCCTCTTGTGTGTTATTGGTCGTTTTTGTTTTTATCCCTATGACCACATAATAATTTTGCTTTTGTGGATGGCTAGATACTTTTTTGAGTATGATGACGATGCGGTCAGTTTGTTTCTTTTCTGAGAACATTGATACCTGTTTCTGCATATTGATTACACTGACATCGCCCGTTGACTAACGGTTTGTTTAGTTGCTTTATTTACATGATTGCGTCATACAGGGGAGTGTTAGTATCTACCAATGAGGTGTTAGTATTCTCGGCTGTGATTTTTATATTGGTGTTTTCGTATTAGGGTCTTTTCGTCTTTTCCTCGTGGTAGGTTTGATACCCTTGTGACATGTTGCACACATCATCGAATCTGCTATATTGACACACATTTTTTTATTTTGTTAATTTTTATTGAGAAGAATAAAAGAAAGATAAACAGTAAAAGAAAGATAAAGTTAACGAACAGGGACATTCATCATAGTCTGAAACCTAGAGCAATATGTTCCATCCAAATACATTATCAGAGCGCTGCTATCTAGGGTGTGATTGACACATAATTTTATTCTATTTTACTGCTTCATGAATAGATGTTATGTTATTTTGCACACGCTGCTCTCCCATTGGCAGACTGCAGTAGGAGGGCCTATCAGGGCTTTACAAGTCTCACTTTTTAACTGTTTGTCAGAGGAAGGGGCTTGTTTACTTCGAAATGTCACATCATTATATATATATATATATATATATATATATTTATATATATATATATATATATATATATATATATATATATATATATATACATATACATATACATATACAGGGACACAGCACACTCCAACAGTTCAATCACCTGGTGCTCTGCAGAAAATATGTATACCTAGGGTTGCCACCTTTTGCCCAGAAAATTCCTGGACACTTTTTTAAGTCGGCGTGGAGGGGTGTGGCTTGGGGTGTGGTTTGGGCGTGGCTTGGGGCGTGGCTTCTCGCGGCCTCAAATTCTTTAGGAAATCAATATATATTATATATATATATATAATATATATACTCTGTGTGTATATATATATATATTTATATATATATATATATATACTGTATATATATAATATATATACTTTATATATATATATATATATATATATATATACATATATATGTGTATATATATATATATATATATATAATATATATATAATATAATATATATATATATATATAATATAATATATATATATATATATAATATAATATATATAATATAATATATATATATATATAATATAATATATATATTTATATATATATATATATATATATATATATATATATTTATATATATAAATATATATATATAAATATATATATATATATATATATATAAATTATATATATATATATATATAAATAATATATATATATATATATATATAGAGACAAAAGATAAATGAACCAGTAGAAAGAATCCACTGAATCACTCCCAGGCGCTCACTATCAAATAAAGCAATGCCACAAGGTATATACTCTATACCCAGCACCTCATAGAGGTATATATATTTTCAGTAGGTAGTATCCAGCTGCCAAAACCCAAAAAGAATAGAGGAGACCTATCACTCCTCAAAAAGGGACATAAAAAGAAAGGGGCAGGGTGGCGCAGACAGCTCAAACTAAAAATATATATAATAATATATATAATAAATAAATATATAAAATTTATACAGTTTATAGTAAAATATTATAGCAATGCATAGTTAAAAATAACATAAAATAAATAAATAATATAATGCAGTATGTTACAAATGTCCATAAGCAATATCAAAAATCCTAAACGATCAGAGGTAATCAGGAGCACATCAAATGTAGAGGATAGAGTCTTCAGATTTTAATCCCCTATTAGATGTGCACTTACTTGAATGAACCTCAATCACATGAGGTAAGAATGTAGCACTTTCAAAACAGAATGAGGCACTCCCTGTAGAAAAGATAGAATCATCCACTGGATCTCCCAGAATGCAGACTTCTGTATCTTGGAATATGGATAGTAGAATCCTCCAAAGGTCCTCGTGCTCTCTTTAGTAAGTAGTAACTTCCAATTCCAGAGTTGGTGTCATATAAAGAGAACCAGAAAAGCAAACATAGTGTAAAACTGCTTTAATGGAACATAAATGACATACAATAAGGTACACTCACAAAAAAAAACCTCAACTAATGAGGTATGAAGAGAGCACATAGAAGTGATAAAGCTGCAGCCCAAGAATTCAATAGGTGTCCGCAGTGGGAATCTTGGTTCAAAGGCAATTGCAGGCTCCACATTTACAGAAGTTTACTTCTGTAAATGTGGAGCCTGCAATTGCCTTTGAACCAAGATTCCCACTGCGGACACCTATTGAATTCTTGGGCTGCAGCTTTATCACTTCTATGTGCTCTCTTCATACCTCATTAGTTGAGGTTTTTTTTGTGAGTGTACCTTATTGTATGTCATTTATGTTCCATTAAAGCAGTTTTACACTATGTTTGCTTTTCTGGTTCTCTTTATATGACACCAACTCTGGAATTGGAAGTTACTACTTACTAAAGAGAGCACGAGGACCTTTGGAGGATTCTACTATCCATATTCCAAGATACAGAAGTCTGCATTCTGGGAGATCCAGTGGATGATTCTATCTTTTCTACAGGGAGTGCCTCATTCTGTTTTGAAAGTGCTACATTCTTACCTCATGTGATTGAGGTTCATTCAAGTAAGTGCACATCTAATAGGGGATTAAAATCTGAAGACTCTATCCTCTACATTTGATGTGCTCCTGATTACCTCTGATCGTTTAGGATTTTTGATATTGCTTATGGACATTTGTAACATACTGCATTATATTATTTATTTATTTTATGTTATTTTTAACTATGCATTGCTATAATATTTTACTATAAACTGTATAAATTTTATATATTTATTTATTATATATATTATTATATATATTTTTAGTTTGAGCTGTCTGCGCCACCCTGCCCCTTTCTTTTTATATATATATATATATATATATATATATATATTGGGGAGAGGTTGCCAGTCCCAAGCTTATGCTGCCTCCTCTGCCTTTGCTGGCTGCTATCCCCGTGAACCGCTCCGGGAGCCCCTCCCTATCTGCTTTGGAAGCCCGTGTGTAAGGTCAGACCTGTCAAAATAAATCATAAAGGCCACACATCCCAAGACTTTCCTAAAGTACCTCCCGCAATAGAGACCACACTTTACCTGGGCTTGATTCCGGCCGCGCCCACGCTCCCCTCATAGTGGCCCAGCCCAGGCGGCTGGAGTCTGGAGATGTAGGAGCCATTGCTAAGCCTGGAGGCGGAGCTGTTCCCGTGTTGGTTTATTTCACAGGATGCATATGGCACCTCCTCCATCTCCCCCTTCTGGTAACACACCTAGGACAGAGTGTTAGGCGGCGGCCGCCGCAGCCGTCAGTGACAACATCTGGAGTAACGTCTCCTTCTCCCAGCACTCAGTGGGTGTGTTTGTGTGAGAAATCAATGGGCTGATTCATCTAAGTATAGAAGCGCCCCCCACTCCCACATCAATCATCTTCTGTCTATACTGCAGACTCCACCTACCCCAGGCTAAGCGCTCCTCTGGCCAGCTTACTTTTTGAAAAGTAAAAGTCTGTGCTCACTGCTGCTTGCAGGGGAGCGCTTAGCCCGGGGCATTTAAGGCTAGTTCCGGGACACGGGACAAAGAGCCTCAGACCGGGACTGTCCCGGTGAAACCGGGGCGGGTGGCAACCCTATGTATACCCCATCACTGGATGCTACCCACGGCTGGCAGCTGTAAATCTTGGGATATCCAAAAAAGCAGGCACACAGGATTTCCTCAATTGCTTTTATTCAGCAAAGAAAGGCTAATCTCCAAATGTTTCGGGTCTCAAAGTAGCCTTTCTCAATGGAAGCCAAACAGACATACTGTGAACCCCAAGACCCTCCCCTATATACCAGCATGACCTAGTATGTACCAATCAGAAAGCAGCAAGTATGCATCTCAATCTTATAGGTAACAGCTGTGCACCATGCTTTCAGTATGGGTGATTGCAGATGACATCATCAAACCGCATCAGCTTGAGCATACATAGACACTGCTGGTTGTCATAGAGACAGACCCAGCAAACATATGCACAGCTGTTACACTAACAACAGAAAGAGCATGTAAACATAGAGCCACTGTCAGAGTGATATTATACCATAAATGCAAAAAAATCACCCAAATGAAGTGACTAAACATATATAAATATACACTATCAGAAACCTAAAGAGAATATCAAAAGCACAACATCGCACAACGATTAGTAGTAAATAAAACTACAGAATCTGGGTTACCCTCTATACCCACACGGTATCAGGGTAACTCCAGAGGAACATGTAGTAAAAGCATTCATATGTGAGTTAACCTAGACACATTTATCAGGAGGAAGGGTGCAGAGCACCCCAGGGTCATGCCAAATAGAATGAATTAAATGAAAAAGATGACTCCCAAACATGTCAGGTTAGGCCCTATAACAGAAGCCAAAGTCTATGTTAGTGTCTAAACACTGCTGCTTTCTGATTGGTACATACTAGGTCATGCTGGTATATAGGGGAGGGTCTTGGGTGTTCACTGTATGTCTGTTTGGCTTCCAATGAGAAAGGCTCTTGCAAGAGCCGAAATGTTTGGAAATTAAACTTTCCTTGCTGAATAAAGGCGATTGAGGAAATCCTGTGTCTGCCTGCTTTTTTGGATATCCCAGGATTTACGTCTGCCAGCCGTGGGTAACATCCAGTGATCTTATATATATATATATATATATATATATATATATATATATATATATATATATATATATATATATGTATATGTATATATATATATGTATTGCAAGATTACAAGTGGAGCACAAAATTCCACTTTTGGTAGTGGGATATTTCGCTCCACTCATAATACCAGTGCACGCAATTGTGCACTGGTATTTGAAGTGACCCACAATGCAAACGCGACCTTACGTTCGCATGAAGCTTTGCGCTTAATAGAGCATTTTTCCGTAGGCTCCAATGGAAGCCACGTTCTCATGCCGTGAGAACCTAGAGCAGTAAAGGGGGTAAGTTGTGCAGCGATGGGCAGCAGATTCTGTTTATAAGAATGAAAGCTGGTGTTAGCTGAAGGTGATGTAAAATAATATTACTGCAACTTTGAATAAATGTTGAACTTTTCAACTCTTACCCTGAATCTTGGACTGTTTCTGTCCTTTTTCTATTTGTATACTGTATATGAATAGATACATATATATGTATGTGTTTATATGCATATAGCAAAGTAGAGAAAACAGAGCACCAGCCTTGGGAGTTAAAACGTTCAATTTTATTATAACAATTTAAAACGGATACCATGAGGTAAAAGTTAAACAAAGTAGGACATCAGCCAGATGCAGCTGACGCGTTTCGGCTCCAGGCCGTAATCAAAGATGTTAAATCATTAGAGATAAAAACCCAATTTAAAAGTACAGGCAGACATCCATTGGATAAACAATTCCAGTTAATTAGCAACATGTGTTATATGCAAACATTTTACACAGTCACTGTTAAGCCTTAAACTGCTTAAGGAATTAATACATATTGAATCCAATACATAAACTCTGAACTTAATGTTAAAAATACATGCATGTTTAGAAGCTTCTCTTAAGGATTATATGACATTTTGAAAAATGGATATCATGAGCCATTATATGTTAATAAAAAAGATGCTAGAACATGTCAAATAATTTTTTTAATATTATTTGGTTCGTTCAGCTTTATAGTACATTTTGGAAAAACTGTTCTGTGTGCTATAACTGTTTTTTTTATACCATACAGTATTGGTACACCTAAGGACATTTGTTTGTATTGGTGTATTTATATGTATATACACATAATAACACATAGGTATATGTATATATATATATATATATATATATATATATATATATATATATATATAAAAGCATATGCATATATATTTAGAGGGATAACACAGTCCCCATAGACCGCAATGTAAAGGAACACCCTACACATGCCAACTTTAACCCCTATAAATTGCTTTGTGCAGTTATTTTTTATTTTAAAAAAGATAATTTTTTTAAAATAAAAAAACAACAATACTCTTAAATTTGGGGCCAATTGGGGTACTTTTGGAAAATTAACCAGAGATCTGATCTCTGGTTAATGTTCGGAGCACTAATTGCTACTGCAAGCTCTCGGTAGCAATAACCAGCCACTTATAATGGCTGGTTATTTATCACGTGCCCACAAACTGGCACATTTGCAGTTTATGGACCTGATGAAACGGTTGTTATACCGAGAAACGCGTAGTGAATTGGGTATCTAATAAATTACCTATTTTATTTTACCCTCTGACATCACAAAGTTTTTATTCAGTTATATTCAATCATATATTCATATGGACATTTTTCTGAGTGGTTGCTGATATATCGCTCTAAAAAGAACTGGTTGTCCTATCCATTTGACTGGAATCTTGTCACTAATATCGAGTGTGTGGGTACATATCTTCGGAGGATAGCTCGCTGGGTAGCTATTAATGATCCAGCTCACACTTGTGGCACTTTTCAAGTGCTTTACATCTAGTAAGTGACATCTTGATATATGCATGGGCATTGGTACCTGACGTATTCACACTATTGTGGCGCCTCCTTTCTTTTCTTCATTTTCTACAGATCTCTGCTGGCTGCCCGTCAGTCCTAGAAGGAGTACAGCTGCCACTTCATCTTCAGATTATATGAACTGTAATCTGGATTGAACCCCGGATGGTGTTTGGTTTGATATCACCTACAGTGTTTATATTTGTGTTTTTGTATTTTAGTATTGTGCTTTTTTGATACTTCACAAACGTTATCACTGTTAGTAATCTCACATTGCACATTTTTTATGTATTGTTTTTAGGCATATAGTTCCCGATACTTGGCATATTGGCCCCACGACTATATATCACACTCATTTTTAAGTGTGTCTTACTTTTAATAGGCATCTAACACTTATATTGTCATTTTTTTGATAATGTAAAGGAACACCCTACACATGCCAACTTTAACCCCTATAAATTGCTTTGTGCAGTTACTTTTTATTATAAAAAAGAAAAAAAATTAAAATAAAAAAAAACAACAATACTCTTAAATTTGGGGCCAATTGGGGTACTTTTGGAAAATTAACCAGAGATCTGATTTCTGGTTAATGTTCGGAGCACTAATTGCTACTGCAAGCTCTCGGTAGCAATAACCAGCCACTTATAATGGCTGGTTATTTGTCGCGTGCCCACAAACGGGCACATTTGCAGTTTATGGGAGCGCGATAAATTAGTACTCTACTTGTAATCTAGCCAATAATGTGTGTGTGTATGTGTACCATTTATCAGCAATTACTAATACTTTGCTAAACACCTGCATACAAAGGAAAGTTTTTTTACAGCATTTACAACTATCCTTATAGGCATAATGTGTAGGGATTTCCTATTTCAGATCAGAAGATGCCTGAAAGAGAACAAATATGAGATATATATGCTGTGTATTTTGTACTCTATATCAGACTACTGAGACCAACAATCTCAAAACATCTTATGCAGAAGGGGTGGACAAAATACCTGCCTGTCACATACCAAGACACAAAGGTCACAGAAAATAAATGATCAGCTATTCAAAAGAAAGAGAGGCATATCCTGGTAGTTTGATGCATAGCAGACTTATCACAGGGTAGCTTAATTCAGCGTTGGAAGTCCAGCCCAGCCCCCGCTACCCTTCAGTGACAGGCTGGGAAGATTTGTATTAACACGCACACAGCAGAGGCTCAGTAACGGCAGGACTGAACTGGGAGAACTGCTGCAATAACTCTAGCACCTCTCCCAGCCATGTGCAGGACATTTCTCCTGCGCTATAAAAATGCTGCAGACGTCCAGTATCAGGGGAAAAAAGAAGCCTGCCATTGTACTGTGGATAGGTCCTGACAGCTCATCTGCACTCTCTGGGAACACTTTCTTCCTGTCTACACTTCGAAGCAGCAGCTTCATAACTCTGCTCCTTACACATTCACCTGTCTTCTCTGTAAAAGACTGCACTCACTGTACTGTGCGCAGGCTTTTAGAGAGGATAGGGCAGATGTGCAAGGAGTAATAGCACTAATAAAAATGTAAAATAATAAATATTGTAATGTACACCTACACTGTGCCTACTGCACCAGTCACTTACTGTGGCTGTGTTTATCACACCTGACTTAGCACGGTACTGCCCCTCTCCATCCATTCTCGTACCTGACAACCTGCACTCACTGGCCCTCCAGAAGGCTGGGCCTGGTCGCAACTGTGGCTCAGCGACCCCCATAGTTGTGCCACTGTAACTAGTGATATTTCTCCTTGGATCCTTTTAGCACTTGAATGAAAGCCTCAGTCGTGCTAAAATCTGGAGGGCAGATAACACAAATATAGGACAATAGGAGTACCAAAAGGGCTTAAGTGTTACACAGGTTAAATATCAATGAGTTCTTTCAAAGTCATTTTATGTGAGTTAATATAAAACAAGGGGTCAATTAGGTTAAATAGCAATGGGTTCTTTCAAAGTTACTTTATGTGAGTGATAGTAAACAAGTGGTCAATTAGACCCTTATTGTCTATGGCCTAGATTTGGAGTTTGGCGGTAGCCGTGAAAACCAGCGTTAGAGGCTCCTAACGCTGGTTTTAGGCTACCGCCGGTATTTGGAGTCATTCAAAAAAGGGTCTAACGCTCACTTTTCAGCCGCGACTTTTCCATACCGCAGATCCCCTTACGTCAATTGCGTATCCTATCTTTTCAATGGGATCTTCCTAACTCCGGTATTTAGAGTCGTGTCTGAAGTGAGCGTTAGAAATCTAACGACAAAACTCCAGCCGCAGAAAAAAGTCAGTAGTTAAGAGCTTTCTGGGATAACGCCAGTTCATAAAGCTCTTAACTACTGTACTCTAAAGTACACTAACACCCATAAACTACCTATGTACCCCTAAACCGAGGCCCCCCCACATTGCCGACACTCAATTAAATTTTTTTAACCCCTAATCTGCCGACCGCCACCTACGTTATACTTATGTACCCCTAATCTGCTGCCCCTAACACCGCCGACCCCTATATTATATTTATTAACCCCTAACCTGCCCCCCACAACGTCGCAGCCAGCTACCTACAATAATTAACCCCTAATCTGCCGACCGCAAAGAGCCGCCACCTACATTATAGCTATGTACCCCTAATCTGCTGCCCCTAACACCGCCGACCCCTATATTATATTTATTAACCCCTAATCTGCCCCCCACAACGTCGCCTTCACCTGCCTACACTTATTAACCCCTAATCTGCCGAGCAGACCACACCGCTATTATAATAAAGTTATTAACCCCTAATCCACCTCACTAACCCTATAATAAATAGTATTAACCCCTAATCTGCCCTCCCTAACATCGCCGACACCTAACTTCAAACATTAACCCCTAATCTGCCGACTGGAGCTCACCGCTATTCTAATAAATGTATTAACCCCTAAAACTAAGTCTAACCCTAACACTAACACCCCCCTAAATTAAATATAATTTTAATCTAACGAAATTAATTAACTCTTATTAAATAAATTATTCCTATTTAAAGCTAAATACTTACCTGTAAAATAAATCCTAATATAGCTACAATATAAGTTATAATTATATTATAGCTATTTTAGGATTAATATTTATTTTACAGGTAACTTTGTATTTATTTTAACCAGGTACAATAGCTATTAAATAGTTAAGAACTATTTAATAGCTAAAATAGTTAAAATAATTACAAATTTACCTGTAAAATAAATCCTAACCTAAGTTACAATTAAACCTAACACTACACTATCAATAAATTAATTAAATAAAATACCTATAATTATCTACAATTAAACCTAACACTACACTATCAATAAATGAATTAAATACAATACCTACAAATAACTACAATTAAATAAACTAACTAAAGTACAAAAAATAAAAAAGAACTAAGTTACAAAAAATAAAAAAATATTTACAAACATTAGAAATATATTACAACAATTTTAAACTAATTACACCTACTCTAAGCCCCCTAATAAAATAACAAAGCCCCCCAAAATAAAAAATGCCCTACCCTATTCTAAATTACTAAAGTTCAAAGCTCTTTTACCTTACCAGCCCTGAACAGGGCCATTTGCGGGGCATGCCCCAAGAAGTTCCGCTCTTTTGCCTGTAAAAAAAAACATACAATACCCCCCCAACATTACAACCCACCACCCACATACCCCTAATCTAACCCAAACCCCCCTTAAATAAACCTAACACTAAGCCCCTGAAGATCTCCCTAACTTGAGTCGTCTTCACCCAGCCGAGCCAAATTCTTCATCCAAGCGGAGCAAGAAGAGGTCCTCCATCCGGTAGAAGTCTTCATCCAAGCGGGGCAGAAGAGGTCTTCCATCCGATTGAAGTCTTCATCCAAGAGGCATCTTCTATCGTCATCCATCCGGAGCGGAGCGGCAGCATCCTGAAGACCTCCGACGCGGAACATCCATCCTGGCCGACGACTGAACGACGAATGACGGTTCCTTTAAATGACGTCATCCAAGATGGCGTCCCTTGAATTCCGATTGGCTGATAGGATTCTATCAGCCAATCGGAATTAAGGTAGGAATATTCTGATTGGCTGATGGAATCAGCCAATCAGAATCAAGTTCAATCCGATTGGCTGATCCAATCAGCCAATCAGATTGAGCTCGCATTCTATTGGCTGATCGGAACAGCCAATAGAATGCGAGCTCAATCTGATTGGCTGATTGATAGTGTAGTGTTAGGTTTAATTGTAATTTAGGTTAGGATTTATTTTACAGGTAAGTATTTAGCTTTAAATAGGAATAATTTATTTAATAAGAGTTAATTAATTTCGTTAGATTAAAATTATATTTAACTTAGGGGGGTGTTAGTGTTAGGGTTAGACTTAGCTTTAGGGGTTAATACATTTATTAGAATAGCGGTGAGCTCCAGTCGGCAGATTAGGGGTTAATGTTTGAAGTTAGGTGTCGGCGATGTTAGGGAGGGCAGATTAGGGGTTAATACTATTTATTATAGGGTTAGTGAGGTGGATTAGGGGTTAATAACTTTATTATAATAGAGGTGCGGTCCGCTCGGCAGATTAGGGGTTAATAAATATAATATAGGGGTCGGCGGTGTTAGGGGCAGCAGATTAGGGGTACATAGGGATAATGTAGCGACGGTTTACGGAGCGGCAGATTAGGGGTTAAAAATAATATGCAGGGGTCAGCCATAGCGGGGGCGGCAGAATAGGGGTTAATAAGTGTAAGGTTAGGGGTGTTTAGACTCGGGGTACATGTTAGAGTGTTAGGTGCAGACGTAGGAAGTGTTTCCCCATAGGAAACAATGGGACTGCGTTAGGAGCTGAACGCGGCTTTTTTGCAGGTGTTAGGTTTTTTTTCAGCTCAAACTGTCCCATTGTTTCCTATGGGGGAATCGTGCACAAGCACGTTTTTGAGGCTGGCCGCGTCCGTAAGCAACTCTGGTATCGAGAGTTGCAGTGGTGTTAAATATGCTGTACGCTCCTTTTTTGGAGCCTAACGCAGCCATTCTGTGGACTCTCAATACCAGAGTTATTTTAAAGGTGCGGCCAGAAAAAAGCCAGCGTTAGATACGCGGGTCGTTACCGACAAAACTCTAAATCTAGCCGTATATTAGTAAAATAGATTTAATTTTCATGGGGAATATATTAAAAAGACCCAACATAAAAACAATTAACAGGAGGGTTAAAGGGAGATAATAAGACAAATACCCAAACCGAGATTACAAATTGACTAAATTAGAATACTAGTTAAAGGACATCTATGGAAAGTACAAATGCAAATAGTAAAAAAGGTACAAATGCAAATATTAAAAAACAAATAATAAAAAACAACAGAGGAATAAACCCCACTATAGTAGAAATGAGGATTCTAAAAATGGGCTTTAAAGAACCTCCTTAATTTCTTTGGAGCAATCTCAAAACACACATATATTAAAAAATGATTTATTTTAATTAAAAATATAAACCATGGGGGGCGGAGCCTGACCACGCAGGAAGATGGTCGCACATTAGGAGGGCTCCTGCATCCTAATCTGACAAAAAGCCCTTTATGTAGTACTAATACCCTGACTAATAATCCTAAACACCTTGGTGCTTATATGGGACAATAACTTCTGTGTGGCCGGGAGATCGGCTTAATATTGAGAGCCGCCGACATAGAATCTCAGGTGCCGGGTCCCCACGTGGAGGACTCATCTGACCCTACATACAGCCTTCAGCACAGAGCCGGGATTTACCCATCAGCTAATGGTCACTTGCATTTGAAGACCTGACCTGTCAACTGATTGCCTTTATATCGATGTGACAGACAAGCGTCAGGAGAGCACCGGATCTCACGAAGGGCTTCTACTCAGCGTAGTGCTTAAAGGCCTAAGCGGCGTTTGCTGGAACTGTTCCCAGTGGCCCTGCGGTGGTGAAAATAGAGAGGCCTGCACACTGCATCGGATGCTCGCATTTGGACTAACACCGGACCTCAGCTTTACTGGCATCATATGTGGGGGTAAGCAGGAGGAGTAGATGCCATATTGATTTACCGTGGGTAACATCTATATCAATATAGAGTTGTTTTTGCTGCATACTCCTTGGAATTTTTACCGCAGGGCACTAAGTTATTTACTTTCCTTGGGGCATAGGACTGTTATAGCTGCTTTACAGCAGTCATATTATATCTACAACTCATGTAGGGGTTTAATCTGAGGGGCAACACATAAGTTAAGTTATAGCCATAAAGGCTCATCATCCTTACTGGGCCCCAGAGAATCACTGCCTTAAGAGACATTTTGAATATAGTTACTTAAACCCCTGCAAACCACATTGAGAATCTGGATCTAGCTATACAGTGGGGATACTCCATGCGGGAGAGGCAAAGAATCCCTTATATCTTTTAAACTACACTCAAAACCCCACTGGGAAAGTATATTCCAGGGCATGCCTAATAAAAGAGCAAGCAGAACAGATAAAATCAGTGCTCCTAAATCTATGAGTCATTATCTTAAGCCCATAGATTCTACTAAAGGTACAGCTGCAGTTGATATGGCGTACTCCCAGGATAACTCAGCCAATCCTATCCCAATTGATAAAATGTCGCAACCCCAGTTTATCACTAAGGAGGACATTTCACATCTATCATCTAAGACCGATATACAGGGAGTCATGAATGAGATGAGGAGCTTATTTGGTGATTTGAGAAAAGATTTTTCTGCACTGGAGACAAGAGTCTTGGCAATTGAAAAAACTTCCAAAGATAATACATCCTCTTTACAACAACAGTCAGCTGATATCCAAAACCATGCGGATAATTTACAGTATCTCAACGACAAGCTGGAAGATATTGACAACAGGGGACGTAGAAATAATCTGCGTTTTAGGGGCGTTTCAGAGGCTGTCGCTCCACAAAACATCGAAGGCTATCTTCAGGCGCTGTTTAGAATCATCAAAGACTCTCCTTCATCACCAGATATCCCAATGGAAAGGGCACATAGAGCCCTCAGGCCCAAACCACCCAACAAAGCCCCCCCCCCAAGGGATATTATCGTCAGATTTCTCAGTTTCAAAGACAAGGAGGCAGTTCTTCAGGGAGCCAGGAGAAAACATTCAATCACCCATGCAGGAGAAGAAATCCAGGTCTTCACAGACTTATCACCCATAACTCTGCAAAAGCGCAGAGACTTAAATCACATCACCTCTGTGCTAAGGAATAACAAGGTTATTTACAGATGGGGCTTTCCAGTGTCTATAATTGCCTCAAATAATAATAAAACGGACATTTTCAGGCCTGGCATGGACTATAAGACCTTTTTTGAAAATTTGTCGATACAGGTTCCTGCCCTAGAAAGGACTCTTGTGGGGGATGTGTCACCCTCCACTAGCTTTGCTAGACATCATGGGGAGGAGATAAATGGGTAAAGTATGAGTTGATTCCTGATGCTAATGAACTTATATCCATTAGACCTTTAAAGCCTACTGTATTTACTGCTTATAATACTGGACTGCCACCTCTGAATGTATTATATGCCATATTATTACCCGTTATATTGTCAGTTAATTGCTACATAATATTAACTCTGCCAATTTGTACCACAATATCCTTAGGTTTAAGTACAAGTATTGATGTATTCTTGGAAAGGTTAATGTACTAGTAAATTTTATTCTCACCTCATTCCAAAGTTAATAATCACCTTAAGTTATAAGAATATTACCTACTTTGGAAGGGGCTGGTCTGTGCTAGCCGTATGTTTATAACTTTGTACACATTTACTGTACCAAGAGATAAATAAAGCTCCATACCGATATAATCCTTACCATGTTGAATTTTATGCACGGTATTAGCCGGGTGCATGTAGAGATCAGATTTTATAACTCATTATGATATGTATGTTTTTCAGTTTGCACCAGGAATAGTGGCCTATAGCAATGATTCTCACCCATGTTAAGTTTATTAGGGTAACACTGTCCCACTAAATAAATTGTTATGTTAAATAGCAGTTTGCACCATGATGCAAATTGAAATGTACTACGAGTATGTATAAGTTCTTATTTATAACTTACGTCAGTATAGGGGCTTTTCCCCTAGTTCAGTGTTCTTTGATTGTTAGAAAATTTATATTCCTTTTATATAAACAGCTGCTGCTGGGTTCTTTTGAGTACCCTAGTATCACTTGAGTATTTCTACCTAAGGCTACATATCTAGCACAGTACTTATTCTCGCTTAGTCTTTACTCTACTACTATGGGGGGTAGTTATCAAGACGTCAACCTCAAATACGCTGGAATTCCGCAGCGTATTTGTGGCGAGGCTGATTCGCCTTAGTTATCAAAGGCTCGAGACCGGCTAAAGTAGAATTTAGTGACGTAAGCTTCGATCCGCCTGACTCAGTCCTACACAGATCGATTCTTACGTCACTCCAGATGTTCCGCACACAATTGCGGCACATTCTCACTACTTTTGCTAGTTATTAAATGACTAGCAGGTACGCTCGGCACTTTTACAGCCCAGCGTACCTGGTTTTCAAACCGCCACCCCTGGAGGCGGCGGATCCCATAGGAATCAATGGGAGTCTGACCATAGCGAAAGTACAAGTTCGCTGCTGACAGACATCCCATTGATTTCTATGGGAGCTGTCTACACCTAACACCCTAACATGTACCCAGAGTCTAAACACCACTAATCTGCCCCCCCTACACCGCCGCAACTAAATAAAGTTATTACCCCCTAAACCGCTGCTCCCGGAGCCCACCGACACTATAATAAATATGTTAACCCCTAAACCGCCGCTCCCGGAGCCCACCGCAAGCTACTCTATACATGTTAACCCCTAAACCGCCGCTCCCGGAGCCCACCGCAACTATAATAAATGTATTAACCCCTATCCTGCCCCCCCTACACAGTCGCCACCTATAATAAATTTATTAACCCCTAATCTGCCCCCCCTACACCGTCGCCACCTATAATAAATTTATTAACCCCTATCCTGCCCCCCACTACGCCGCCGCCACTGTAATAAAATTATTAACCCCTAAACCTAAGTCTAACCCTAACGCCCCCCTAACTTAAATATTAATTAAATAAATCTAAATAATATTTTTATTATTAACTAAATTAATCCTATTTAAAACTAAATACTTACCTTTAAAATAAACCCTAATATAGCTACAATATAAATAATAATTATATTGTAGCTATCTTAGGATTTATTTTTATTTTACAGGCAACTTTCAATTTATTTTAACTAGGTACAATAGCTATTAAATAGTTATTAACTATTTAATAGCTTACCTAGCTAAAATAAACTGAAATTTACCTGTAAAATAAATCCTAACCTAAGTTATAATTACACCTAACACTACACTATACTTTAATAAATTATTCCTATTTAAAACTAAATACTTACCTGTAAAATAAACCCTAAGATAGCTACAATATAAATAATAATTATATTGTAGCTATCTTAGGATTTATATTTATTTTACAGGTAACTTTGTATTAATTTTAGCTAGGTAGAATAGTTATTAAATAGTTATTAACTATTTAATAACTACCTAGATAAAATAAATACAAAATTACCTGTAAAATAAATCCTAACCTAAGTTACAATTAAACCTAATACTACACTATCATTAAATTAATTAAATAAACTACCTACAAATAACTACAATTAAATACAATTACATAAACTAACTAAAGTACAAAAAATAAAAAAGCTAAGTTACAAAAAATAAAAAAATAAGTTACAAACATTTTAAAAATATTACAACAATTTTAAGCTAATTACACCTAATCTAAGCCCCCTAATAAAATAACAAACCCCCCAAAATAAAAAAATGCCCTACCCTATTCTAAATTAAATAAAGTTCAAAGCTCTTTTACCTTACCAGCCCTTAAAAGGGCCATTTGTGGGGGCATGCCCCAAAAAGTTCAGCTCTAATCCCTAACACTAACTCTAACACTAATCCCCTGAAGATCATCCTACCTTTAGTCGTCTTCACTCAGCCGAGCAGCGATGGAACCGAAGTGGACATCCGGAGCGGAAGAAGTTAATCCTCCAAGCGGCGCTGAAGAAATCTTCCATCCGATGAAGTCATCATCCAGGCGGCGATGAAGAATTCTTCGAACCGGGCGATGTCATCTTCAAAGAGGCGCTGAAGAGGTCTTCTATCCGGGCGATGTCATCTTCCAAGCCGGGTCTTGAATCTTCCTCCCGCCGACGCGGAACCTCCTTCTTCACCGACGGACTATGACGAATGAAGGCTCCTTTAAGGGACGTCATCCAAGATGGCGTCCCCTCAATTCCGATTGGCTGATAGGATTCTATCAGCCAATCGGAATTAAGATCGGAACAGCCAATAGAATGCGAGCTCAATCTGATTGGCTGATTCCATCAGCCAATCAGATTTTTCCTATCTTAATTCCGATTGGCTGATAGAATCCTATCAGCCAATCAGAATTGAGGGGACGCCATCTTGGATGACGTCCCTTAAAGGAGCCTTCATTCGTCGTAGTCCGTCGGTGAAGAAGGAGGTTCCGCGTCGGCGGGAGGAAGATTCAAGACCCGGCTTGGAAGATGACATCGCCCGGATAGAAGACCTCTTCAGCGCCCGGATCGAAGAATTCTTCATCGCCGCCTGGATGATGACTTCATCGGATGGAAGATTTCTTCAGCGCCGCTTGGAGGATTAACTTCTCCTGCTCCGGATGTCCACTTCGGTTCCATCGCTGCTCGGCTGAGTGAAGACGACTAAAGGTAGGATGATCTTCAGGGGATTAGTGTTAGGTTTTTGTAAGGGGGGTTTGGGTTAGATTTGGGGTATGTGGGTGGTGGGTTTTAATGTTGGGGGGGGGGTTGTATTTTTCTTTTACAGGCAAAAGAGCTGAACTTTTTGGGGCATGCCCCCACAAATGGCCCTTTTAAGGGCTGGTAAGGTAAAAGAGCTTTGAACTTTATTTAATTTAGAATAGGGTAGGGCATTTTTTTATTTTGGGGGGGTTTGTTATTTTATTAGGGGGCTTAGATTAGGTGTAATTAGCTTAAAATTGTTGTAATATTTTTAAAATGTTTGTAACTTATTTTTTGTAACTTAGCTTTTTTTATTTTTTATACTTTAGTTAGTTTATGTAATTGTATTTAATTGTAGTTATTTGTAGGTAGTTTATTTAATTAATTTAAAGATAGTGTAGTATTAGGTTTAATTGTAACTTAGGTTAGGATTTATTTTACAGGTAATTTTGTATTTCTTTTAGCTAGGTAGTTATTAAATAGTTAATAACTATTTAATAACTATTCTACCTAGCTAAAATTAATACAAAGTTACTTGTAAAATAAATATTAATCCTAAGATAGCTACAATATAATTATTATTTATATTGTAGCTATCTTAGGGTTTATTTTACAGGTAAGTATTTAGTTTTAAATAGGAATAATTTATTAAAGTATAGTGTAGTGTTAGGTGTAATTATAACTTAGGTTAAGATTTATTTTACAGGTAAATTTCAGTTTATTTTAGCTAGGTAAGCTATTAAATATTAAATATTAAATTATATTGTAGCTATCTTAGGATTTATTTTTATTTTACAGGCAACTTTCAATTTATTTTTGAAAGTTGCCTGTAAAATAAAAATAAATCCTAAGATAGCTACAATATAATTATTATTTATATTGTAGCTATATTAGGGTTTATTTTAAAGGTAAGTATTTAGTTTTAAATAGGATGAATTTAGTTAATAATAGAAATATTATTTAGATTTATTTAATTAATATTTAAGTTAGGGGGGCGTTAGGGTTAGGGTTAGACTTAGATTTAGGGGTTAATAATTTTATTACAGTGGCAGCGGCGTAGTGGGGGGCAGGATAGGGGTTAATAAATTTATTATAGGTAACGACGGTGTAGGGGGGGGCAGGATAGGGGTTAATAGGTTTAATATAGGTTGTGGCGGGTTCAGGGAGCGGCGATTTAGGGGTTAAACTATTTATTTAGTTGCGGCGAGGTGCGGGATCAGCAGGATAGGGGTTAATAATTTTATTATAGAGGGCGACGGTGTAGGGGGTGCAGGATAGGGGTTACTAGGTATACTGTAGGTGGCAGCGGTGTCTGGGAGCGGCGGTTTAGGGGTTAATACATTTATAAGAGTTGCGGCAGGGTCTAGGAGCGGCGGTTTAGGGGTTAGTAACTTTATTTAGTTGCGGGAGGCTCCGGGGGCGCCGGTATAGGGATAGAACAGTGTAGTTTAGTGTGGGTGCTTAGTGACAGGCTAGCAATAAAGCTGGGAAAAAGCCGAAGGGCAGCGAGATCGGATGAGTGATAACTCTCACAGTCCGCTGCTCATCGCCCCGCGGCTTTTTGACAGCTTTTTTTGATAACTTAGGCGAACGTATTCAAGGTCCGCGGCCGCGAAGGTAGGTGAGCTTAGGGGGGCGTATTGGGCCGGCGAAGTCAGAAAAGTAGACGGCTTGATAACGACCCCCCTATATCTTAGCATCCTCCTTTCACTCTCTGTTCTTCCCCAATCTCTTATCTATACCTTTTTTTTTTTTTCTTTTTTTTTTCTCTTGCCATGCAGCATAAGACCAGCATATTTGGGGACCACTCCATTAATCTTACCACGATTAATGCAAAGGGCCTAAATGACCCGGGCAAACGCTCCATTGCTTTTAAAGAATTGCACAAATTGCAGAGCCACATAATTTTGTTACAGGAGACTCATTTTAGGAGAGGTAGAGAACCTAGATGGCACAACATCCAGTTCCCCACAGCTTACTTTGCTTCTGGACAAAATAAAAAAGGAGGGGTGGGCATAGTTTTCCACAAATCGGTACCATTCATTTTAACACACATTGAAAGAGATCCTGAAGGGCGTTATATTATTTTGGTTGGCACTTTGTTTGGGCACTATATCACATTAGCCTCGGTCTACTCACCTAGCCAGAAACAAGAGTCTTTCTTTTATAGAGTCCGTGACCAACTACTAGAACACACTAGAGGTATCACTTACCTAGCTGGCGACTTTAATATAGTCGCAGAACCTCTGGTCGATACCTCTAAAGGGGTCACCTGTACACCATCCTCCACAATAAATCAGGTCAACAACACTTTAACAAATTTAGCTTTACACGATGTCTGGCGCACCCTACACCCCACCGCCAGAGATTATTCATTCTACTCTATCCCACACAACAGCTATTCCAGGATTGACCATATATATATACTGATTCTTGCGGTCTATCGATCACACACCACAGCGACATAGGTCACATATCTTGGTCTGATCACGCTCCGGTCTCCTGTGCGATTTTATGGCCAGACATCCCTATCACCCAAAACACTTGGAGACTGGATGAAACCCTGTTAGACAATTCACTATTTTATTCCAACCTGCAGAAAACAATTCGGGAATACTTTGAAACTAACACATTTCCTCTAAAGCTATCATTTGGGAAGCCCACAAAACTGTAATTAGGGGGGCTTTGATTAAACAGAAGACACTTCTCAATAGACAGTATAAGGCTAAATATCTTGATCTCCAACATAAACTAAGTTCCCTAGAAGCTAAACATAAAGAACTCCCGACCTGCATAGAAACTACAAACCGACTAAGACAAGCAAGACTAGATGTTCAAAAACACCTAGCAGAGTCCCACCAAAAGAAAGCTTTATATCTAAAACAGTATTATTATGAGGGGGGCAATAAGCCGGGCAGAATCTTGGCGAGAACCCTTAGGAGAAGACAGCTTCGCACATACAGACACACTATTAGATCCAGAGATGGACATATACTTCGCAGCAGCGATCAAATTGCGAAAGAATTCCACGATTATTATCATTCCTTGTATAATATACATGAATCTAATTCAGCGACCTCTCAGAGAGTAGAGGTTTCGGCACAAGAAACTCTAATTAAAGGGACATTAAACACTTGACTGCTAAAAATAATTAAAACTAACTTCTATTGTGTAATAATAAAAAACTGAGTACAGCTCTTTATGCTGTAACTTCAGCTTACACAAAACATTTCAAGAAAATTGTTTCTATTACTATACATATCTAGGGCTTGATGCAGCTATGTATGCCGCCATATTTCAACAGCACAGTAGTCACATGACACACACTTCATATCTCCCTAGAGTACCTATAATTTGTGCATATAAAAAAACACAGCAGCACTCAATGTTATGCAGACAGAGCTTGTCCTGCAGTTTATGTTATAAATCTGTTAGAGGAAAAAAAGATTTTATTATTATGTTTTTGTATGCAAACAAAGCTTACTTTTTCAAACGTTACCACTGAATTCCTAATGTGTGTGACTGTACATACAGTAATATATGTAATGCAGATGTATGAAAATAAAATATTGCATAGAACAAATCTCCAGTAAAAAGTATTTCCAGCATTAGTTATTTAGTCTATTTTCTTCACGGAGTCTCTCTGCTCTCTCTCCCCCCTCGGCCCCTCCCTCTCCAGACCGGAGCTTGTCAGACTCAGAGAAGAGAATGATTTACATTTATAACCCTGCCGAGTGCTATGTACAGTCACACACATTAGGAATTCAGTGGTAACGTTTGAAAAAGTAAGCTTTGTTTGCATACAAAAACATAATAATAAAATCTTTTTTTCCTGTAACAGATTTATAACATAAACTGCAGGACAAGCTCTGTCTGCATAACATTGAGTGCTGCTGCTGCTGTGTTTTTCATCTGCACAAGTCACATGACTGCTGTGACCCAGTGTAACGTGCGTTCTAATATGGCACCTTACATGGGAGAATAATGCACCTTATTAGCATTCATCTTCAAATCGATTTTTTTCAACACTTAGGGGTAAGGTGAACAAATAAACTAGACAGTAGTGATTACTTGATTTTAATTCATAATAAAACATACTTTTTAATGATTTTTATCAGGTGTTTAGTGTCCCTTTAACTCATATCTGGGAGATATTGATCTCCCTTCTTTGTCTAGAGAGGAGTCCAGCGCATTGGATGCTCCAATATCCGAAGAGGAGCTATATGAGGCCATCAAGGGAAGTCCAGGAGGTAAAAGCCCAGGCCCTGATGGATTTTCATCAGTGTTTTACAAAAAGTTTAAGGACATTTTAGCTGGCTCCCTCTTAGACCTGTTTAATGGCATCCGTGACGATCCTAATTTATCCCGCGTCCTTCTAGAGGCTCATATAACGGTTCTACCCAAACCGAGAAAAGCTGCGGACTCCCCAAGCCATTTCAGACCCATATCTTTAATTAATTCTGATATGAAAATACTAGCAAAACTCCTAGCAAACAGACTCAACAAGTATCTACCATCTTTAATCTGCAATGACCAGGTGGGCTTTGTCCCGGGCCGAGAGGCTAGGGACAATACCATCAAAGTCACTCGATTAATAAGCCACGCTAAGGTCTCGGGATGCCCATTAGTCCTCTTCTCTACCGACGCGGAGAAGGCTTTTGATAGGGTCAGTTGGTCTTTTTTACGTCGAGTTTTAGAGAAAATGGGGTTCGGGACACCCTTTGTGAACTCTGTCTTGGCACTTTACTCAAACCCAAACGCTAAAATAAGAATCAATGGAACACTATCGGAAACATTCAATATTAGCAATGGGACAAGGCAAGGTTGCCCCCTGTTGCCATTGCTCTTTGCATTAACCATTGAAGTTTTGGCTCATAAAGTGAGAATAAATCAAAACATCAGGGGCATGGTGACAGGGGACAGAGAGCACAAACAGGCTTTATACGCTGATGATATCCTTTACACGCTAACTAACGCTTCAGAGTCTGTTCCGGAGCTTTTAAAGAAAATTAGGGCATACGGAGAGGTGTCAAACTTCTCCCTTAACCTTAGTAAATCGGAATTGCTGAATATCAACACCAGTCCTGAGGTGGTGCATCCCTTACAGCGTAATTATAATATAACTGTAGCAAATAATAAGCTTAAATACTTGGGTATCTATCTGACTCCTGACCCTTCGGATCTTTTTAAACTTAACTATATCCCCCTGAAGAATGATATTATAGCTGACCTCTTGTCTTGGAGATCTGGGACAGTTTCATGGCTGGGAAGAGTGGGTGTCATCAAAATGAATGTTCTTCCTCGTATACTGTACTTATTTCAAACTCTACCCATTGCACTCCCTAAAAGCTATATTACTCAGATGCAGAATGTGATTGAACAATTTGTCTGGGCCAACACCAAACCCAGATTACCCAAACGCACTATGTATCTTCCAAGAGATAGGGGGGGGGGGCTGGGGCTGGGGCTGCCAGATATAGCCTCTTATAAGCAGGCGGTAGGCTTACAAAGAATTGCAGAATGGGCACAGAACCTAACAACTAAGGCATGGCTTGATCTGGATAGGCAGATCTTTAAATTAAACAATATGGGAACTCTCGCCTGGATTTCGCCCTCACGGCGCCCCCTTGCAGTCGCTAAATATCATTTGATAGAGGAGACACTCAATATACGGGACAAGACCGTAGCCACATCCACGCATATTTCCACTAGACATTCCCCATTGTCTCCCACTCTAGAAAACCCTGAGATTCCATATCATAATAGAGGAATATATAAACTTGCTCCATATAAAATTAAAGAGGGATCCGTTTTTGGAATGATAGTAAGCGGGAGAGTCGCACCACAGGTAGATCTCGCAAGCTCACAACCCACAATCTTTTCCTCTTGGTTACATTACCGCCAATTACACCACTTTATCACAAGTCATAAATACAGACAGGAACTATTTAGAACATTGACGAATTTTGAAAAAAATTGCGTAATGGAGGCTGTGCCCAAGCACTTGATATCCATATTGTACAAGTCATTAAATCTCCAGGGCTCTGAAGCATTACCAACATACACAAAGCGATGGATAGATGAGTTAGGCTTAGACTTAGAACCGGAGCCTTGGCTGAGGGCCTGCAGACTAATTAAAAAGTCATCAGTATCATCAACAATTCAGGAACTACACATTAAATACATGAGCAGATGGTACCTTACTCCTATAAGGCTCCACAAGATATTCCCTACTCTGAGCTCTCTATGCTGGAGGGGGTGTGGGGAGGACGGATCAATTTTACACATCTGGTGGCGCTGCCCCTGTATATTGTCGTTTTGTTTGGGAGTTATGAAAAAAATGGGGGAAATTTTAAACTTAGATATCCCAAACACACCCAACATTTTGTTATTTTTGTCTCTACCTAAAACACAAAGTGCCGCACATCTCTCTCTTTTGCTAATAATGATTACCAGTGCAAAAAAATTAATTCCAAAGAAATGGAAATCTCAGAGCCCTCCTACTTTAGAGGACTGGCACACCCACGTGGAGGAAGTTCTACACCTGGAAAGGTACCACTACCTGAAAACCCATAACCTTGTCACATATGAAATAATGCTAGCATTGTGGCATGGCACGATCTAAATCACATAGGATCACTCCTATCCAGATTGGTCTTCTGCTGCCGTGTTTTTTTTTTTTTTCTCTTCTTTCTTCTCTTATCATTCTACTCCCCCTTTCCTTTTCTTTCTGGATGCTTTCTCCATTTTCTTACTATATTGTTATCAGAGCGGTGCTATGATGATATGACCTAAGTTTGGAAAAAATTATTTATATCCATAATTGCTCACTCCAAAGGTCCGTCCGGTGGTTTGGGCGCAATATATTGTGAAGTGAAAGTGTTTTATATCTTTTTTGATGTTATAAATATTTTGTTTATACTATGCCTTACAGCCACTCAGATATCGGGAGTGATATCAACCCTATACTCAATCTTTAATTCCACAGAAAACAAAGAAAAGACACAAACCATCAATAGATGGGAACGAGATATAGGTAAGGTCTGGCCACTTGAAACATGGTATACAAACAACTATCACAGCTTTGTTATAGAGGGTGCGGGGAAAGAGGCACATATATCCACATGTGGTGGGAATGCGAGCAAATTAAGACAACCTGGGATTACACCTCACAACTTTTAAGTGCAATCTTCCAAAAACAAATAACATTAACGATAGAGAAAGCTCTGCTTCATTTCCTAATCCCAGGAATTCCAAAGACCCACCTTAAATTAGTCATGATGGTATGCACTGTAGTTAAAATCAGCATAGCCCAATTCTGGAAATCCACTCCGCCTGACGTAACCTTTATCTATAATAAATTAGAGTATCATTATAATATGGCAAGTGCAGCAGCCGAAACCCTTAACGATACTGAAAGATTCCTCACAAGATGGGAACCTTTTGTAATGTACCATGAGTCAAAAAGAAAAACCACCCAGAATAATGCTCATGCTCCAGATTCTATAATTTAAAACAAGAGCCGGGGCCCTTGATGAGGACAAGCGTAAGGATGGTATAGAGCATATAAATATCCTGTTTTCACTGAACTGTAAACCATGGATAGATTTTATTTCTGCTGAGGTTATATACTGTAAAACATGAACATTACGAAGAAAAATGATTGACACATGTATTTTATTTTATTTTATTCTATATTATTTTATTTTATTTGTTTTGTTATATGTAAAACTTCAATAAAAACAATTCAACATAAATATTTTGTTTATGTATCTACTGTTTAATCTTACAGCTATGTCATTTCTTTACTTATTAACTTCAATAAAGCTTTTTGAAAAAAAAAATATAAACCATGTTATAATTGATGTGAGAGAAATATTATGCAAAAAAGATGAACATATAATTGATATGTGCTAATTTATTTTAATTAATTATATAAACCATGTTATAATTAATGTGAGAAAAAAATGTGAAAAAGATGAGCATATAATCGATATGTGCAAATAGTAAAAAATAAAGAAATAAATGAATAATGTAACAAGTGTGATCCAATCAGTGTAGTGAAAGTCTAATTTAGTGAAGGATAAAGTGCAATACACAAATTTAATAAATAACTAATGAAAAAACTAGTTAAAAAGTGGAAACAATTTATTACAATAAGAAATTAAACTAATGAAATGTAAATACAATTGATACAATAAAACAAATAATAAATCATATGAATAATATAACAATGTAGCAAAGTATAAACTAATAATGTAGCAATGTCCAAACTAATAATGTGTGCAGGCACAATACATGTAGCTAATAAAAGATCTCTAACACTGTGGTATTCAGTGTTAAAACAAATGTCCAAAATAATGTCCAAATCAAGAAATGAATGTCCAAAAAAGAGGAAAAAAGGATCCTAAAGTAAATTCGGTGATATCCTGATTTGTCTAAAATAATCCTATATCCATATGCTTCAAAAACATTTGACTTGATATCCGGATACTGAGTGTACCTAAATAAAAAGAGAAAACAGATAACACCCCTCATCTTATAGACTTATATGGGGCACACTACAAAGCTCAGTTTACTTTTGTTCATATATATATATATATATATATATATATATATATATATATATATATATATATATATATATATACACAGTATATGATATATATATTTATACTTATTGCAGACGCGGTTATTAAATTAAATATGTAAACATTTTCCAATTTAAATAATAATGTGCTTTTTGCACAATCATTTATCTGGAGATATCTTAAAAATTACATATAAATATTAATGAGGATTAATGCTAACTAAATGGGATATAAAACAATCCTTCGATGTGTGGGATGATTTCTAAACAGTAAGCAAAAGAAGAATTAAAATAAAATCTGTAATCTCTTGAGCTCTAATAAGTAAATGTGGACTGAAAATTCCTTGCTCCTGATCCAAGTTTAACGCCAACTGCAAGTTACATAATATCAATTAAATGTTGTTATCGTGTTTTAAAACATGGTGAATATAAAATTGCTTCTATTCAAGAGTACAAATTTAAAATACTTTGTGACCGAATATGAAACTAACAACAAAGACTTATTAGTATAGCTCTGACCTCTTTTAGTAAGAAATTATGGGATTCATATAATTGAGGTCAATCAAGACTTTTAGGTAAATCTCTGCATGGACACACTATTTGTTGCGTTTAGCATTTTATATGGTTTTACTAAAAAGAAACCATATTTTATATTTAACATGCATGTTCCCATATCACAGATGGAAGTTGTGGTGTTAGATTTCAGTGACTCTTGAAGTAAATGAAAATACTACAAAAATCTAAATCAAACTTTCTTTAAGATGCTTCTGGGTTATACATTCTCAACTAGCAAGCACTTGCCTGGTAGCTTATTTCTTGCTTGATAGTTTAAAGGGGCATGATAGTCAAATGTTGAAGCACTTGAAAGTGATGCAGCATAGCTGTAAAAAGCTGACTAGAAAATATCACCTGAGCATCTCTATGTAAAAAAGGAAGATATTTTACTTCAAAATTTCCTCAGTAACCACATCCCATTGTAAGGAAACACCAAGCAGCCAATCAGGATACTAGTCCAGGGACTTGCAAGGGAGAGTGCAACTGGCTTTCAGTGAAATCTCATGATATCACAGTTAAGCAAAGCACTGCTAACTGTGATTGGCTATTGTTTTTGTTTTTTTCAACCTGTAGCTGGACTATAGCTAAATTGTAACTGTTAACTGAGAACTTACTATTGTGAGCTGAAGAAATTTGGAGGTAAATTATCTTCCTTTTTCTACATAGAGATGTTCATGTGATATTTTCTTGTCAGCTTTTTACAATTACACTGCATCACTTTCATGTGATTTAGCAATTAGCATATACGGATTATGTCCCTTTAATAGCTATCAAATTGCAATATTTTTGAGGTCTGACATTGCCAGTCAACATCATGTGGATGATAATTTAACCCCTTAATGATCGCAGCACTTTTCCATTTTCTGTCCGTTTGGGACCAAGGCTATTTTTACATTTTTGCGGTGTTTGTGTTTAGCTGTAATTTTCCTCTTACTCATTTACTGTACCCACACATATTATATATCGTTTTTCTCGCCATTAAATGGACTTTCAAAAGATACCATTATTTTCATCATATCTTATAATTTACTATAAAAAAAATATGAGGAAAAAATGGAAAAAACACACTTTTTCTAACTTTGACCCCCAAAATCTGTTACACATCTACAACCACCAAAAAACACCCACTAAATAGTTTCTAAATTTTGTCCTGAGTTTAGAAATACCCAATGTTTACATCTTCTTTGCTTTTTTTGCAAGTTATAGGGCCATAAATACAAGTAGCACTTTGCTATTTCCAAACCATTTTTTTTTTCAAAATTAGCGCTAGTTACATTGGGACACTAATATCTTTCAGGAATCCCTGAATATCCATTGACTTGTATATATTTTTTTTTAAAGACATCCCAAAGTATTGATCTAGACCCTTTTTGGTATATTTCATGCCCCTATTTCACCGCCAAATGCGATCAAATAAAAAAAATTGTTCACTTTTTCACAAATTTTTTCACAAACTTTAGGTTTCTTACTGAAATTATTTACAAACAACTTATGCAATTATAGCATAAATGGTTGTAAATGCTTCTCTGGGATCCCCTTTGTTCAGAAATAGCAGACATATATGGCTTTGGCTTTGCTTTTTGGTAATTAGAAGGCTGCTAAATGCCACTGTGCACAATACGTGTATTATGCCCAGCAGTGAAGGGGTTAATTAGGGAACATGTAGGGAGTTTCTAGGGTTAATTTTAGCTTTAATTTAGTGTAGTAGACAACCCCAAGAATTGATCTAGGCCCAGCTTGGTATATTTCATGCCACCATTTCACCGCCAAATGCGATCAAAGTAAAAAAAAACGTTAATTTTTTCACAATTTTAGGTTTCTCACTGAAATTATTTACAAACAGCTTGTGCAATTATGGCACAAATGGTTGTAAATGCTTCTCTGGGATGCCCTTTGTTCAGAAATAGCAGACATATATGACTTAGGCGTTGCTTTTTGGTAATTAGAAAGTCGCTAAATGCTGCTGCGCATCACACGTGTATTATGGCTAGCAGTGAAGGGGTTAATTAGGTAGTTTGTAGGGAACTTGCAGGGTTAATTTTAGCTTTAGTGTAGAGATCAGCCTCCCACCTGACACATCCCACCCCCTGATCCCTCCCAAACAGCTCCCTTCTCTCCCCCACACCACAATTGTCCCCGCCATCTTAAGTACTGGCAGAAAGTCTGCCAGTACTAAAATAAAAGTTTTTGGTTTTTTTTTAAGAAAAAAAAAAGCAGATTTACATATGCTGTGTTTAGGATCCCCCTTAACCCCCAACCTCCCTGATCCCCCCCAAAACAGCTCTCTAAGCCTCCCTCTCAGCCTTATTGGGGGCCATCTTGGGTACTGGCAGCTGTCTGCCAGTACCCAGTTTGAACAATAAAATGTTTAGTTTTTATTTTATTTTTTTATTTTCTCTGCAGTGTAGCTCAATCCCCCCCCCCCCCACGGACCAACCCCCACCACCTAAATCACACCTAAGGGTTTTTTTTTTTAACATTAAATGTCCCACTTTTATTTTGTTTTGGGACACATTTTTTCTGTAGTGTAGCGGTTCCCACCCGCTCCCTCCCCGTGCACGCGCCCGCCCCCTCGTGCACGTGCGCGTGCCCGCGCGCTCTCCCGGACTTACCCGCCCACGATCCCGCCCCCCCTCCACATGACCAGGGCCATCGATGGCCGCCACCCACCTCCCACACAGGCTCCCACCCACCAACGATACCGGCCATCGATGTCCGGTGCAGAGAGGGCCACAGAGTGGCTCTCTCTGCATCGGATGGCCGTAAAAGGTTATTGCAGGATGCCTCCATATCGAGGCATCACTGCAATAACCGGAAAGCAGCTGGAAGAGAGCAGGATCGCTTCCAGCTGCTTTCCACACCGAGGGCGTGCAGGGTACGTCCTCAGGCGTTAACTGCCTTTTTTCTGAGGACGTGCCCTGCACGTCCTCGGTCGTTAAGGGGTTAAGAAGATGATTTTTAAAATGCAGACATGCAATGACATCTATAGTAGAACACAAAGATACTCCGGCAAACATCCAGGCGCTTAGATAAAAACGTAGTACTTTATTTGAGACAGTGTACATTCATCATAAAAGCCATAAAATCAAAAACTTCTCAGCAGAAAGGTGTCTAACGCGTTTCGGCAAGATAAAGCCTTATTCATAGATAGTTTAAAATCCAGTTTAACAATTATGGGCCAGATTACGAGTGGCGCGCTAACAGTTACACGTGATCGAAAGGGGTTTATCGTGGGTGTTTGCGTGTCGGAGGTAGTGCTTGTATTGAAAGTAAATGTGATCACTTGAGCCCAATTGAAGTTAAAGAGACATTATACACTAGATTTTTTTGCATAAATGTTTTGTTGATGATCTACTTACATAGCCCATCTGGTGGTGTTTTTGTAAAACTGTATAGTTTTGCTTATTTTTAAATAATATTGTTCTGATTTTCAGGCTCCTAACCAAGCCCCAAAGTTTTAGAGGTATGCTGATATATACAGACTTCAGACTGCTTCTGTTTGTATAATGGGTCTTTTCATATGCAGGGGTGGGGGGTTCTGCTATCAGCCCCTTTCAGTGGGTGTCCCAGGCTTATCTCATTAACAGTGTTAAATTAGTAGCTTCTATGTAAGTTTTTAAAAGGTTTTACACTGTATTTTTATATCAGTATCCGTGCATATTATTCTTTATAGTAGTGTCTATTACATGCAGTTAAATGAAAATTGGATTTGTTGTTTTAGCAATGGTACAACTGACCATATATAATTATTTATCAGTCTCTTTATAGAATACAACCAGAAAATACAGGATATTTGTATGCAGTATTAAAAAACTGAAAAACATCAGAAAAGAAAGCTTCTGTAAGCTAAAGTGGCAAGTATGTAGTGTGACCTCCCCTTACACTTGAACAATAGCAGGAACCTGGTTCTTGTAAACCTAAATGGAATGGAACCCTAATTAATGTCATTGCTAACACCTGTATTTGTCCAAGACATGCTTGAGCATTACATACACATGTGGTATGAGTTTAATTCATTGGAAGCTTGCTAATAAGACCAACTTTCAATCACATCATTCCATTCAAAATGCCAAAGAAAACAGATAAAACTGGACACTCAAGATGTGGTATTCAAGCTGTTATATAGAAATTTGAAGAATCAGGAGAGATCAAGGATAAAAAAAGGACTGGAAGGCTAAAGAAAACTTTCAAAATCTGATGAGAAGATTCTTAGATTTTCTTTCTCTTTGAGAGACCGGAAGAAGTCCAGCAAGGACCTGGCTCAGCATCTGACAACTTCATCGCGATGCCAAGTTGACCTTTCTACAGTCCGAAGAAGCTTAATCAGGAATGGTCTTTGCAGAAGGGTAGCAGCCAAGAAACATGTGATATATATATATATATATATAGAGAGAGAGAGATGGAATAATATATATATATATATATATATATATATATATATATATATATAAATATTTCTTAATTTGTAACACTTAAAAATCTAATAGAAGTTTAACATGTCTATTTTTTGTAGCTTCTTTTTATCTGTGAAAGCTAAACATGTATGCTTTACTCACTTTCGGCTAGATTTGGAGTTTTGTCGGTAACGACCCGAAAAACTAACGCCGGCTTTTTTCTGGCCGCACCATAAAAATACCTCTGGTATTGAGAGTCCACATAAAGGCTGCGTTAGGCTCCAAAAAAGGAGCGTAGAGCATTTTTAATGCAGCTTCAACTCTCAATACCAGAGTTGCTTACGGACGTGGCCAGCCTCAAAAACGTGCTCGTGCACGATTCCCCCATAGGAAACAATGGGGCTGTTTGAGCTGAAAAAAAACCTAACACCTGCAAAAAAGCCGCGTTCAGCTCTTAACGCAGCCCCATTGTTTGCTATGGGGAAACACTTCCTACGTCTGCACCTAACACTCTAACATGTACCCCGAGTCTAAACACCCCTAACCTTACACTTATTAACCCCTAATCTGCTGCCCCTGCTATCGCTGACACCTGCATTTTATTTTTAACCCCTAATCTGCCGCTCCGTAAACCGCCGCCACCTATGTTATCCCTATGTACCCCTAATCTGCTGCCCCTAACACCGCCGACCCCTATATTATATTTATTAACCCCTAATCTGCCCCCCACAATGTTGCAGCCAGCTACCTACAATAATTAACCCCTAATCTGCCGACCGCAAAGCGCCGCCACCTACGTTATCCTTATGTACCCCTAATCTGCTGCCCCTAACACCGCCGACCCCTGTATTATATTTATTAACCCCTAATCTGCCCCCCACAACGTCGCCTCCACCTGCCTACACTTATTAACCCCTAATCTGCCGACCGGAGCTCACCGCTATTCTAATAAATGTATTAACCCCTAAAGCTAAGTCTAACCCTAACACTAACACCCCCCTAAGTTAAATATAATTTACATCTAACGAAATTAATTAACTCTTATTAAATAAATTATTCCTATTTAAAGATAAATACTTACCTGTAAAATAAATCCTAATATAGCTACAATATAAATTATAATTATATTATAGCTATTCTGATCAGCCAATAGAATGCGAGCTCAATCTGATTGGGTGATTGGATCAGCCAATCGGATTGAACTTGATTCTGATTGGCTGATTCCATCAGCCAATCAGAATATTCCTACCTTAATTCTGATTGGCTGATAGAATCAGCCAATCGGAATTCGAGGGACGCCATCTTGGATGACGTCCCTTAAAGGAACCGTCATTCTTCAGTTGGACGTCGCCGGAAGAAGATGGGTCCGCGGTGGAGGTCTTCAGGATGGAGCCGGTCGTCATCGGATAAAGATAGAAGATGCCGCTTGGATCAAGATGGTTGCCGGTCCGGATCGCCTCTTCTTCCCGTATAGGATGAAGACTTTGGAACCTCTTCTGGACTTCTTCAGTGGATGTCTAGCCCCCGCTTGGGTTGGATGAAGATATCGGAGCCAGGACGGATCGGTGATACCCGGTGAGGTGAAGACAAGGTAGGATGATCTTCAGGGGCTTAGTGTTAGGTTTATTTAAGGGGGGTTTGGGTTAGATTAGGGGTATGTGGGTGGTGGGCTGTAATGTTGGGGGGGGGGTATTGTATGTTTTTTTTTACAGGCAAAAGAGCTGAACTTCTAGGGGCATGCCCCGCAAAGGGCCCTGTTCAGGGCTGGTAAGGTAAAAGAGCTTTGAACTTTAGTAATTTAGAATAGGGTAGGGCATTTTTTATTTTGGGGGGCTTTGTTGTTTTATTAGGGGGCTTAGAGTAGGTGTAATTAGTTTAAAATTGTTGTAATATTTTTCTTATGTTTGTAAATATTTTTTTATTTTTTGTAACTTAGTTCTTTTTTATTTTTTGTACTTTAGCTAGTTTATTTAATTGTATTTATTTGTAGGAATTGTATTTAATTAATTTATTAATAGTGTAGTGTTAGGTTAATTGTAGGTAATTGTAGGTAGTTTATTTAATTAATTTATTGATAGTGTAGTGTTAGGTTTAATTGTAAATTAGGTTAGTATTTATTTTACAGGTAATTTTGTAATTATTTTAACTATTTTAGCTATTAAATAGTTCTTAACTATTTAATAGCTATTGTACCTGGTTAAAATAAATACAAAGTTACCTGTAAAATAAATATTAATCCTAAAATAGCTATAATATAATTATAATTTATATTGTAGCTATATTAGGATTTATTTTACAGGTAAGTATTTATCTTTAAATAGGAATAATTTATTTAATAAGAGTTAATTAATTTCGTTAGATGTAAATTATATTTAACTTAGTGGGGTGTTAGTGTTAGGGTTAGACTTAGCTTTAGGGGTTAATACATTTATTAGAGTAGCGGTGAGCTCCAGTCGGCAGATTAGGGGTTAATAATTGAAGTTAGGTGTCGGCGATGTTAGGGAGGGCAGATTAGGGGTTAATACTATTTATTATAGGGTTAGTGATGCGGATTAGGGGTTAATAACTTTATTATAGTAGCGCTCAGGTCCGGTCGGCAGATTAGTTGTTAATAAGTGTAGGCAGGTGGAGGCGACGTTGTGGGGGGCAGATTAGGGGTTAATAAATATAATATAGGGGTCGGCGGTGTTAGGGGCAGCAGATTAGGGGTACATAAGGATAACGTAGGTGGCGGCGCTTTGCGGTCGGCAGATTAGGGGTTAATAAGTGTAGGCAGATGGAGGCGACGTTGAGGGGGGCATATTAGGGGTTAATAAATATAATACAGGGGTCGGCGGTGTTAGGGGGAGCAGATTAGGGGTACATAAGGATAACGTAGGTGGCGGTCGGCAGATTAGGGGTTAAAAAATTTTATTCGAGTGTCGGCGATGTGGGGGGACCTCGGTTTAGGGGTACATAGGTAGTTTATGGGTGTTAGTGTACTTTAGAGTACAGTAGTTAAGAGCTTTAGAAACCGGCGTTAGCCCAGAAAGCTCTTAACTACTGACTTTTTTCCTGCGGCTGGAGTTTTGTCGTTAGATGTCTAACGCTCACTTCAGAAACGACTCTAAATACCGGAGTTAGAAAAATCCCATTGAAAAGATAGGATACGCAATTGACGTAAGGGGATCTGCGGTATGGAAAATTCGCGGCTGAAAAGTGAGCATTAGACCCTATTTTGAGTGACTCCAAATACCGGCGGTAGCCTAAAACCAGCGTTAGGAGCCTCTAACGCTGGTAAGGGATTTACACTTTAACTATCTTCACAGGTACCTGCTACCCAAATGCTCCCACTTTACCTTTAGTTCGGTAACCCCTTTTACCCAATTTTCATATACCAATAATGACAGACACAGATTTGGCGTTAGAAAAGGTCACATTTATTAAATTCAAATCTAAATTATGAAAAATGAGCGATCCTCAACTACTAGGATAATAACATATCCTTAATCCAATTTGGATTTGAATTGATAACACAATTCATGCAACAGCATGACGAGAGAACTGGGCGTCCCCACGTAACCAAGGAGCATGACCGCGCGCAACTCAGGGGCGTCAATTTGCTAGTAACGGGCCGAAAGGTCTGCAGACTAGGAGGGCTTGTGGGTTTGACCGACAGACCAATACCCCGCCCCCGTACCCTACACACCTCCCCCCATTACTGCATTACCCACGTGCCAGGATGCCCACTTCCCGCCGCGTCATGAAATATACCACTAAAAACGCCATGATTTCTCTATGCCATCCACCAGCTCTGACCGACAGACCAGTAGCCGATTTCCTGCTTCGTGGCGAAAAAACCCTTAAGGGGCGCTACATGGGCGGTCTTAATCTGAGTGGCGGAAACACCACAGCATCTGCCCTTAGCCGTGTCGCTTGTGATCGCTCTTGTGCGTGACCTCTTCCTTGGGTTAGGCTTTGTCGTTTCTAGGGAGGGAGGGAGGGAAAAAGAAAATAATTATTGGGAGCTCCAAGCATTGTGCAATCATCTTTATAGGCAGTTAATCCCCTCAACTCCTGTTCATACCCCCTCTCCCCCTCCTGGCCAATCCCTGTGCTAGCCTATTCAGGATTAGCTATTTGCAGCTTATCTACACTGTCCATCCCTTCTTCTATTGTCCTACTATAGCTGTGCTATTCAAAGGAAGGGGCTACGCCTAGCCCCCAACCCCCTATAACCTTCCCAGTCAGTAAAGTCAATCTCCCTTAAGCTGTTCCTCTCCTAGTTTAGTCAATACACTTTGCTAAGGGATTTACACTTTAACTATCTTCACAGGTACCTGCTACCCAAATGCTCCCACTTTACCTTTAGTTCGGTAACCCATTTTACCCAATTTTCATATACCAATAATGACAGACACAGATTTGGCGTTAGAAAAGGTCACATTTATTAAATTCAAATCTAAATTATGAAAAATGAGCGATCCTCAACTACTAGGATAATAACATATCCTTAATCCAATTTGGATTTGAATTGATAACACAATTCATGCAACAGCATGACGAGAGAACTGGGGGTCCCCACGTAACCAAGGAGCGTGACCGCGCGCAACTCAGGGGCGTCAATTTGCTAGTAACGGGCCGAAAGGTCTGCAGACTAGGAGGGCTTGTGGGTTTGACCGACAGACCAATACCCCGCCCCCGTACCCTACACACCTCCCCCCATTACTGCATTACCTACGTGCCAGGACGCCCACTTCCCGCCACCAAAAGAGGACCCTCTTGCCGCCAACCAAAGCACACCTAGTGACCTTTTCTTACCTTGTAAGGGTCTTTACGATGGCCCTCAGATCTCAGACCTCAGAACAGATCATAATAGCCTGGTTTACATTTTTCCTACTCTTGTCGGATCATAACAGATCATAACAGCCTGGTTTACCTTTTCCTACTCTTGTCGGATCATAACAGATCATAACAGCCTGGTTTACATTTTTCCTACTCTTGTCGGATCATAACAGATCATAACAGCCTGGTTTACCTTTTCCTACTCTTGTCGGATCATAACAGATCATAACAGCCTGGTTTACCTTTTCCTACTCTTGTCGGATCATAACAGATCATAACAGCCTGATTTACCTTTTTCCTACTCTTGTTGGATCATAACAGATCATAACAGCCTGGTTTACCTTTTCCTACTCTTGTTGGATCATAACAGATCATAACAGCCTGGTTTACATTTTTCCTACTCTTGTCGGATCATAACAGATCATAACAGCCTGGTTTACCTTTTCCTACTCTTGTCGGATCATAACAGATCATAACAGCCTGGTTTACATTTTTCCTACTCTTGTCAGATCATAACAGCCTGGTTTACATTTTTCCTACTCTTGTCGGATCATAACAGATCATAACAGCCTGATTTACCTTTTTACTACCCTTGTTGGATCATAACAGATCATAACAGCCTGGTTTACTTTTTTCCTACTCTTGTCCGATCATACAGATCAAGGCACCAGCATTGTAAAGAAATAGGCGGCCCCACGTGACTAAGAAGTTGTAAGACATAACAAATAACACAAGGTTTGAAGAGCAGACGAGCATGTTATTTTTATCGGTTTATTTTTTATTTTTTTTTGCAGAAAAGAAAATAATTATTGTGAGCTCCAAGCATTGTGCAATCATCTTTATAGGCAGTTAATCCCCTCAACTCCTGTTCATACCCCCTCTCCCCCTCCTGGCCAATCCCTGTGCTAGTCTATTCAGGATCAGCTAGTTGCAGCTTATCTACACTGTCCATCCCTTCTTCTATTGTCCTACTACTCCTAGCCCCAAACCCCCTATAACCTTCCCAGTCAGTAAAGTCAATCTCCCTTAAGCTGTTCCTCTCCTAGTTTAGTCGATACACTTTGCTTTTCACGGCTAACGCCAAACTCCAAATCTAGCCGTTTGTTTTCTGATACACATACTTTTTGTATCCACACCCCATTGAAGTCCTATAACAGTCAGATTGGTATATAGTTATAAAACCTTTATATAACAATAACTTTTTATAAGTAGTAGTTACACAATCTTTATTCCCTCTGTGTTAGAGAACCACCTCCTCTTTCCATTGCTAGCTTTACTACAAGGCAGATTTAACAATAATCTTAAAAGCTTTGTTTTACACACTTACTTGTAAACATTTCATAGGTAACTTTAAGTCCCCTTTATTTTTCAGGGAGCATTGAGGTATTATTTGAATCCACACTTTTGGATTGCATTAGTTCTGGCTCATCACCTGTACTTGACTCATCCCTTGTATGACTTTGTCAGTATTCTTTTTATTATGTTAATTGTTAACTTTCTGACCCTCAAATTCAAATGAATTCCTTTTTTTACTTTCAACTCAATTAATACGAGCGCAATTAGCGCTTGAGTGGGAGCGTTAATTAGTGCTCCACTTGTAATGTGGCCCTAAATATTTTACGTGTTTAAGGCTGTTGTAATAAATGTACATTTATGGTCTTAATATTTTTTTTTTGTTATACTCCTGTGAAGTGTTAACAATTTTGAAAACAGAGGTGATTGTGATTGGTTCATGGTTTTTATGTTTCCAGTTTACCATTAGCTGCTTTAAGCCTGAAAGATTTTAAAATTAGTTTTACTCCCTTCCTTACTATTTCCTGCTTTAAAGTGCCTATTTATCAAAGCATCATCTGAAAATACGCTTGAATTCTGCATCGTATTTGTTGCAAGATTAATTCACCATAGTTATCAAAGCGTCAAGATCGGCAAATGTTGAAATTTGTGACGTAACATATGATCCCGCAATCTCAATCCGACTCAGATCGATGCCTGCGTCATTACAGATGTTTTGTTTTCAGATTCGACTCTATTTGACCCTTTTCCCAATTTATCAAACATTTAACAGGTACGCTTGCGTGTATTCCGACACTGCGTACCTAGTTTTCAATCCGCCACACTTGAGGTTACGGATGCCAAAGAACTCAATGGGAGTCTGAAAACACAGAAAGCTTATTTTCGATGCTGCAAGAGAATGAAGCATATTACATAATAAAAGTAAATTAGAAACTCTATTAAAATTGTATACCCTTTCTATATCAACAATATTCTTGCTCCACATTTGGTGCACTAGTAGATATAGGGATAATAATGAAAAATACATTACTACTTATGGATTATGCTTCAAATTTGTCTCTCATTACAAACCAAGGGGACAATATTTCTACAAATTTGTTGAAAAGTTTTGCCCTAAACTTGTCACACTAATAAATATAGAGATAAAAATGAAATAAATACACACAATAATATAGCTAACTTCCTTTTTATTGTATGTGAAATATCTATGTGCACCATGTTTAAGCCATGTAATACAAGTCCCACTCTCCACTTTGCACCAATTTTGACACAACACTTTTCGCACCAATTATGACACAAACTCCTAAACAACCCACACACTAGTGAATTTTTCAACCACTTTTGATTGGAATATGCATAATCACATGATTTATGACATAAGCCAATCTGATTCAAATATACATTTTAAACTATCACTAACGAATCAAATTGCTTGATACTTGTGTCATTGATCACTCATCAGAACTTGTAAGTGCTATTTGTTACATTGTGTATTATACTTTGAAAGTATGTAAATGTGAAATTAGAATTAAAGATAAACATTGATGCTGACATTTGGCCACATAGTGTAATATTTTAGACAATGATTTAAAAAATTAGAATTGATGTTTGATTCAATATAATCTTAAACTGATAGCTCAAAGGGATAGCCCACCTAACATTAAACTGTCATGATTCAGATACAGCAGAAATTAAAATCACCTCTTTACTGTCATGCTATTTTCAGTGCATGTCTTCCTTCTCTTGAATTACTTTTTCAATAAGAAATGTCATCTTAAATGCCAGACCTGTGAAAGGGTAGTTTTTAAAACTAGATTGCAATCAGGAGGGGTTACACAGGTATAGAGAGAAAACTGTCCCAGCTCTTAAAATATCCATTGATCGCAAATAAATGCATATGATCTGATTACATGTTATATTCACAATTATTCCTGCTCAGTATAATAATAAATTTACACTACATACATATAGTGGCATAAATAAACACAGAGATATGAAATACATGTGACAACATATGAAAAATAAAAGATTAGCTTTAGAAAAATCTGCTTGTTCATGAACAGTAATGAAATGGTATAAATAAAGTTGAAAAAAACCCCAATAACTGCAACATCGATGACTGTTAGTTAACAACATTCCGATGCTCATCGCACTGTACTTAACGCGCGTGTTTTATTTATAAATAAGGGTATCGTATTCAGATCCGTGTCAGCGATGCCTCGCGAGCGTATTGACGCCGGCGAATGCTCTGAGATTGACGCTTTGATAAATATGCCCCATTCTGTCATTTTAAAAGCATTTATAGATCAAGTTGAGAGCAAATTATTTATTAGGTTTTAAAACAAAATTCAAAACCAAAAAACATAAAAGTTGTTATGATTTTTACACATAATTCTAGTTAAAATTGTACATTTCTATTAGTGTTATAATTTGTTCCTGTCTTATTAGATGCAGCATCTTTGTGTCTGAGATTCTGTAGATGAAGCATAAGAGCTAAATGTAGAGTATCTGCTTGGTACTAGTACTTGCGACCTTGTAAAACCTGTGACAGACTGTGTATATGTTTATACCATATGTTTATGTCAACTCCCATTTAAAACAGTAAAGCTTCTAGGTTGTACTCCATCCTACCTTTGTACCTCATTTTATTTCTTGCTGAGAACAGGTGCTCTATATACTGCTGTATAATTGTATGCAGAATATGTCATTGTTTAACCCTATAAGCGCTATATTGAATATCCAGATAAAGCAATAAGAGGAATCCTACATACAAAGAGTATAGGACAGACAAATTCAGGCTATATGACCATAACGTTGTAGTAAGTCTCTTAGTGAAATATTGATTTAATCTTAATATAACTTACTGATACAGCTCACATCCAAGTCACATGGGATGTTGAATTAAAATGTGTTATTTTTTGTGAAAATACATGTAAAAAATGTCTTGTATTTAATATTAGGTACTTTCACTCTCCAGTAGTTTGACGTTCTTTCTGAAATATATCCACTAGAGTTGCTCTTTTTCTCTATTACTCCACTAGAGTCATGTATGGTAACATCATAATATTAGGCAATGCATTTCAACCTAAATGTGACAGTTAATTTGTCAAATAATGAAATAAGTTGCATTAATATTAGGCTAAATATGTGCAATATCTATAATGGTATAACATGGATTAATTATAGAATTTAAGTCAACATATGACCTAGACAATGCATGTACCTCAAATGTACTACTGTAGATGTAATATATTTTTCTCATTAGGTTGATGGATAATGGCTGCATCTTCATTGTCTACTCAAAATATGAAGCAATTTTGGTTTCTTCAAAATAGGGAACTCACACTGCTAATGTGCAGTTGAAAGTAAACATATATTTGCAAATGTATGTGTTGAGGCTCTGTGGCATTTTTGTATTGTGTTTGTGTGCCATTTAAAAACATATTTTTTAACCAGTGCCTGCTCTCAGGTTGAAAGACATACAATTATGTTCTGCTTTAATTTTAAACAGTTTTTACTTAACAGTACATTCATTTTCTGCTTTCATTTTACTTAACAGTTTTATACAGTTTTTATGTTTAGTTGTGGTTCTTTCAAAGTTATTGATAACAATGTTGTTTTAAAATTAGCTTAGCAGCATGTCCAATTACTTTCCTAGCTTGCATATATTTTTCACATATGTTTCATGCATTGAATATAGAAGAAATGTATTTCAGCATACATAGCTAAACATTTTTCATAAACTCTGTAGCTTACATACTGAAAGGTAATAGCTTAAGATGCATGATCACATCCATGTGCATTAAGGGATATAAAAATACTTCTGGCTGTGGCAGATAAGACAGACAAATTCAGCAATTTATTGCAACCAGTTACATAAGCAGAAACCATTTCAAATGTAGATTCAAATTAACCTCGGAGTGTTGAATTTACAGATTACTTTTCTTTTGCTGAACTAATTTCTCTGTCATGAAAATAATGGATTCCTTATCATTTTTACTTGAACACAGCACATAATAGGCCAGACAGTTGAAGTCAGTATTTGTTGAAAGAAAATAATGGATATCATTTCTAATTGATCTGTTTACCACCAGTGACAGAATTCATTCTTTGTTTCAAAGAAAGTTGAATATTTATAGACAGCACAATATCTGCAAGTTGAATTCAATCAACTCTTCTTTTGAAAACCTTCTTGCCCTAATTCCACTTTAATTAGGTTCTTATGAAGTACAATTTCTGTGCAGTTACAGTCATATGGAAGGGAAAACATTAAGAAGAAAAGTATATAAACAGAAAAAAAGAGGTTCAGCTATGTACTTTTACAGTTACAAGTAAAGAAATGCTTTGAGTTAAAATAAGATTTTCAAACCGTCACACACAAGACAAAAAAGTCCTCTCTCAGGTTGCTAAGTTTTTTTTTTTAAAAAGCTTTGTTGCTTAACTAACATTTTATTTTCACAATAAAATCCTTAAAAATTTTATTATGTCAGATCCATCATTGTATGTGACTTTAATTGCTATTGCTTACATTCTCCACAACATTACACACTTAGCTGCATTCATTTCAAGGTGCAGCAATTGTTTCTTTGTTTTCACCTTGCTACTTTATTAACACAATGTGCTAATAATAAGAGAAAAAATGCTCTAAAATCTACAATTCCTCTTACTAAACTGTTATCATATGGTTTGAAATATAAGACCCAGAGGTAAAAGTGTTTAATATAAATTAACAAAATCACTCAAGTGAGTGCAGGTCCTGGGAGCCAAGAGCGCTAAGCTTCCTGCTAGCGCAGCCGAGGCTCTGGCAAGAAGATTGGGTTAGTGTGCTCTCCAGCGCATTAAGGTATTTAACCCTTAAAAAAAATAAAGAAAACTAATGAATACTGATGAATTTAATCAGTATTTTTTGTTTTCATTCATTTTAGTTGGTGCATTCATTAGGATTTTCATTTTCGTTTATGAAAATGAAAATCCCATTTTTCGTGACGAATGTGTATTAGTCTGAAAATGAATGCACATCTCTACTGTTTATTTCTTTCATGTAATTGGCAAGAGTCCATGAGCTAGTGACGTATGGGATATACAATCCTACCAGGAGGGGCAAAGTTTCCCAAACCTCAAATGCCTATAAGTACACCCCTCAGCACACCCACAATTCAGTTTTACAAACTTTGCCTCCTATGGAGGTGGTGAAGTAAGTTTGTGCTAGATTTCTACGTTGATATGCGCTTCTCAGCATTTTGAAGCCCGATTCCTCTCAGAGTACAGTGAATGTCAGAGGGATGTGAAGGGAGTATTACCTGTTGAATGCAATGGTTTTCCTCGCAGGAAATCTATTCCATAGGTTCTCTGTTATCGGTCGTAGAGATTCATCTCCTACCTACCTTTTTCAGATTGATGATATACTCTCATATACCATTACCTCAACTGATAACCGTTTCAGTACTGGTTTGGCTATCTGCTATATGTGGATGGGTGTCTTTCGGTAAGTATGTTTTCATTACTTAAAACACTCTCAGCTATGGTTTGGCACTTTATGTATTAATATACAGTTCTAAATATATGTATTGTACTTATATTTGCCATGAGTCAGGTTTATGTATATTTCCTTTTGCAGACTATTCAGTTTCATATTTGGGAAAAAACATACGGCTAGATTACGAGTTTTGCGGTAAGAGCTGCTCGGTACTAACTTGCAAGTTTTTGTCACCGCTCACCTCCAGCGCTGGTATTACAGGTTTGCAAAAACCCAGCGTTAGCAGGCAATATTGCAGCGTAAAGAAAAATTGAGCTCCATACCGTACTCCAATACCAGCGCTGCGGTGAGCTGGTTTTACGTACTTGTGCACAATTTCCCCATAGACATCGATGGGGAGAGCTGGCTGAAAAAAAACCTAACACCTGCAATAAAGCAGCGTAAAGCTCCGTAACGCAGCCCCATTGATTCCTATGGGGAAACAAAATTTATGTTTACACCTAACACCCTAACATAAACCCCAAGTCTAAACACCCCTAATCTGCCGCCCCGACATCGCCGACACCTACATTATATTTATTAACCCCTAATCTGCCGCACCCGACACTGGCGACACATACCTACATTTATTAACCCCTAATCTGCCACCCCCGACACTGCCGACACCTACCTACACTTATTAACCCCTAATCTGCCACCCCCAACGTCGCCGCCACTATACTAAAGTTATTAACCCCTAACTCTAAGTCTAACCCTATCTCTAACACCCACTAACTTCAATGTAATTAAAATAAATCTAAATAAAACCTACTATTAATAACTAAATAATTCCTATTTAAAACTAAATACCTGTAGAATAAACCCTAAGCTAGCTACAATATAACTAATAGTTACATTGCAGCTATCTTAGGTTATATTTTTATTTCACAGCTAAGTTTGTATTTATTTTAACTAGGTAGACTAGTTAGTAAATAGTTATTGACTATTTACTAACTACCTAGCTAAAATAAATACAAATTTACCTGTAAAATAAAACCTAACCTGAGTTACACTAACACCTAACCTTACACTACAATTAAATAAGTTACATTTATTAAATACAATTAACTAAATTACAAAAAAAAACAAAAAAAAAACACTTTTGCAGGGCATAGTCCCAAAGAAATCAGCTCTTTTACCTGTAAAAAAAAATACAAACACCCCCCAACAGTAAAACCCACCACCCACACAACAAAACCCCCCAAATAAAATCCTAAATATGTCTATGTCAGAGGGCTATGCTGTTTACATTTTTTTCCCATTTTTTCCCATTCCTGAAACTGCCATATAAGGAAATTGATAATTTTGCTTAATATGTTGTTTTTTTCTCTTACATTTGCAATATGTCTCAATCTGATCCTGTCTCAGTAATCACTGTTGGAATCCTGCTGCCTGAAAACAGTTCTACCAAAGCTAAGTGTATCTGTTGTACATTTGTGGAGATTATATCTCCAGCTGTGGTATGTAATAGTTGTCATGATAAGCTTTTACATGCAGAGAATGTATCCATCAGTAATAGTACAATGCCTGTTGTTCCTTCAACATCTAATGTACATGATATCCCTGTGAATATAAAAGATTTTATTGCTGATGCGATTCATAAGGCTTTGTCTACTATCCCGCCTTCTAATAAAAGTAAAAGGTCTTTTAAAACTTCTCATAAAGTTGATGAAATTTCAAATGACCAACAACATACTGAATTATCCTCCTCTGATGAGGATCTATCTGATTCACAAGATCCTACCTCAGATATTGACACTGACAAATCTACTTATTTATTTAAAATGGAGTATATTCGTTCCTTGTTAAAAGAGGTGTTGATTACGTTTGATATTGAGGAAACTAGTCCTCTTGATATTAAAACTAGTAAAAATTTAAACTCTGTTTATAAACCTCCTGTGGTTACTCCAGAGTTTTTTCCAGTTCCTGATGCTATTTCTGATATGATTTCTAAGGAATGGAATAGGCTGATGTTGCAGCTGCATCAACGTTTTGGTTGGAAAGTTTAGCGCAACAGGAAACAGATCCTGATTTGTCTAACATTGTTCGCTTGCTTCAACATGCTAATCATTTTATCTGTGATGCCATTTTTGATATCATAAAAATTGATGTTATATCTATGTCTTAAGCTATTTTAGCTAGAAGAGCTTTGTGGCTTAAATATTGGAATGCTGACATGGAATCTAAATCTAGATTACTATCTCTTTCTTTCCAAGGTAATAATTTATTTGGTTCTCAGTTGGATTCAATTATTTCAACTGTCACTGGGGGGAAGGGAGTTTTTTATGCCTCAGGATAAAAGACCTAAGGGTAAATCTAAAGCTTCTAACCGTTTTCGTTCCTTTCGACAAAATAAGGAACAGAAACCCAATCCTTTCTCCAAAGAATCTGGTTCTAATTGGAAACTTTCTTCAAGTTGGAATAAATCCAAGCCGTTTAAGAAACCAAAAGCCAGCCCCCAAGGTGCGACCCTCATTCCAGCTCAGCTGGTAGGGGGCAGATTAAGATTCTTCCAAAGTATTTGGGCAGATTCTGTCCAAAATCAATGTATTTAGAGTATTGTCTCTCAAGGGTACCGAATAGGATTCCGAGTAAGACCCCCGGTGAGAAGATTTTTTCTCTCACGCATCCCAGCAAATCCAGTAAAGACTCAGGCCTTTCTGAAGTGAGTTTCAGACCTGAAGTTTTCAAGGGTAATCATACCAGTTCCGTTTCAGGAACAGGGTCTGGGGTTTTATTCAAATATATTCATTGTCCCAAAGAAAGAAAATTCATTAAGGCCAGTTCTGGATCTGAAAATTTTGAATAGTTTTGTAAGAGTGCCAACTTTAAAAATGGTGACTATAAGGACTATTCTGCCTTTTGTTCAGCAAGGTCATTATATGTCCACGATAGACTTACAGGATGCATATATTCATATTCCAATTCATCCAGACCACTATCAGTTTCTGAGATTCTCTTTTCTAGACTAGCATTACCAATTTGTCACTCTTCCATTTGGCCTAGCGACAGCTCCAATAATCTTTTCAAAGGTTCTCGGTGCCCTACTGTTTGTAATTAGAGAACGGGGTATTGCAGTGTTTCCTTATTTGGTCAATATCTTGGTACTAGCTCAGTCTTTACATTCTGCAGAATCTCACACAAATCAACTAGTGTTGTTTCTTCAAAGACATGGTTGGAGGATTAATTTACCAAAAAGTTTCTTGATTCCTCAGACAAGGGTCACCTTTTTAGGTTTCCATATAGATTCAGTGTCCATAACTGTTTCTAACAGACAAGAGACGATTAAAATTGGTTTCAGCATGTCGGAACCTTCAGTCTCAATCATTCCCTTCAGTAGCTATGTGTATGGAAGTTTTAGATCTCATGACTGCAGCATCGGACGCGATCCCCTTTGCTCGTTTTCATATGAGACCTCTCCAGCTTTGTATGCTGAATCAATGGTGCAGGGATTATACAAAGATATCACAATTAATATCCTTAAATCATAATGTTCAACTCTCTCTGACTTGGTGGTTACATCACCATCGTATAGTTCAAGGGGCCTCTTTTGTTCATCCAACCTGGACTGTGATCACAACAGATGCAAGTCTTTTAGGTTGGGGAGCTGTCTTTGGATCTCTTACAGCACAAGGGGTTCGGAAATCTCAAGAGGCGAGGTTACCAATCAATATTTTAGAACTCCGTGCTTTTTCAGGGCTCTTCAGGTTTGGCCTCTGTTGAAGAGAGAACCGTTCATTTGTTTTCAGACAGACAATATCACAACAGTGGCATATGTCAATCATCAGGGTGGGACTCACAGTCCTCAAGCTATGAAAGAAGTATCTTGGATACTTTCTTGGGTGGAATCCAGCTCCTGTCTAATTTCTGCGGTTCATATCCCAGGTGTAGACAATTGGGAAGCGGATTATCTCAGCTGTCAGACTTTACATCCGGGGGAGTGGTCGCTCCATCCAGATGTGTTTTTTCAGATTGTTCAGATGTGGGGTCTTCCAGTAATAGATCTGATGGCTTCCCATCTAAACAAGAAACTTCCCATGTACCTGTCCAGGTCCAGAGATCCTCAGGCGGAAGCGGTGGATGCGTTAGCAGTTCCTTGGTGTTACCAACCTGCTTATATCTTCCCGCCTCTAGTTCTTCTTCCAAGACTGATTTCCAAGATCATCATGGAACAATCATTTGTGTTGCTGGTAGCTCCAGCATGGCCTCACAGGCTTTGGTATGCGGATCTTGTTTGGATGTCCAGTTGCCATCCTTGGCCACTTCCTTTAAGACCAAACCTTCTGTCTCAAGGTCCGTTTTTCCATCAGGATCTGAAATCATTAAATTTGAAAGTATGGAAATTAAACACCTAGTGCTTAGTCATAGAGGTTTCTCTGACTCAGTGATTAATACTATGTTACAGGCTCGTAAATCTGTTTCTAGGAAGATTTATTATCGAGTTTGGATGTCTTATATTTCATGGTGTTCTTCTCATAAATTCTCCTGGCATTCTTTTAGAATTCCTAAAATTTTACAGTTTCTTCAGGATGGTTGGTTTGGATAAAGGTTTGTCTGCAAGTTCCTTGAAGGGACAAATGCATGCTCTCTTGCAAGTCCTGGGACTAGCATCCTGATTGGCTGATAAAGTTTCTTTACAATGTGATATGGCTACTGAGGAAATTTTGAAGTAAAATATCTTCCTTTTTTACATAGAGATGTTCAGGTGATTATTTTCTAGTCAGCTTTTTACAGCTATTCTGTGTTACTTTCAAGTGCTTCAATATTTGGGTATCATTTCCCTTAAACTATCAAGCAATAATTAAGCTACCAGCCAAGTGTTTACTAGTTGAGATTGAATAACCTAGAAGCATCTGTTTCCTGTGTAATGTTTGTGTGAATGGCACAATTATTTTTTTTTGTATGATTTTTAAAATTATGACATTAATTATGCGCTTTTGTAATTGTATGCATCTCTTTCCCATTAAAAACTTCAATAAACGCACCATAGCGAGAAACCCTGTTTTAAGGGTAACAAGTGGCTTTATATAGTTCTACAAGGGAGATAGAAATACAGGCGAGCAATCTTAAATAAACTTGTCATCCTAGACATAGGGTTTCCATATTACCGCTTTAAGGGGGGACACATATGAAAAATGCATATGTCAGGGTTCTTATAAAGGAACATTAATCAAACATTTCTTTAAACAGCCCGTGAAATATGTATTTTTTTATATGTGTCCTCTCTTAACCCCTTAAGGACTGGGCATTTCAGACAAAAACTTCTCTAAAAGACCAGAGCACTTTTAGGATTTTTGCCATCACTACATTTAAACAGAAATAGAGCCTTTATTTTTTATTTGTACCAAAACTATCACCTAGATTACGAGTTTTGCGTTAGAGGCTGTGCGGTGCTAACGAGCAGTTTTGTCTCACCGCTCACTTACCTACAGTGCTGGTATGACAAGTTTTCAGAAACCCGTCGTTAAAAGACAAGAAGTGAGCGTTGAGCAAAATTTTGCTCATTACCGCACTCCAATACCAGCGCTGCTTAAGTCAGCAGTGAGCTGGTGTAACGTGCTCGTGTACGATTTACCCATAGGAATCAACGGCGAGAGCCGGCTGAAAAAAAGTCTAACACCTGCAAAAAAGCAGCGTAAAGCTCCCTAACGCAGCCCCATTGATTCCTATGGGGAAATAAAATTTATGTCTACACCTAACACCCTAACATGAACCCCCAAGTCTAAACACCCCTAATCCTACACTTATTAACCCCTAATTTGCTGCCCCCGACATCGCCGACACCTGTATTATATTATTAACCCCTAATCTGCCACTCCGGACACCACCTACATTATATGTATGAACCCCTAATCTGCTGACCCAACATCGCCGACACCTACATTATTTTTATTAACCCCTAATCTGCCGCCCCCAATGTCGCCGCCGTCTACCTACACTTATTAACCCCTAATCTGCCGCCCCCAAAGTCATTGCCACTATAATAAACATATTAACCCCTAAACCGCTGCACTCTCGCCTTGCAAACATTAGATAAATATTATTAACCCCTAATCTGTCATCCCTAACATCGCCGCCACCTACCTACATTTATTAACCCCTAATCTGCCACCCCCAACGTTGCCGCCACTATATTAAAGTTATTAACCCCTAAACCTAAGTCTAACCCTAAAGCTAACACCCCCTAACTTAAATATAATTTAAATAAACCAAAATAAATATTCCTATCATTAAATAAATTATTCCTATTTAAAACTAAATACTTACCTGTAAAATAAACCCTAAGATAGCTACAATATAACTAATAGTTACATTGTAGCAAGTTTAGGATTTATTTTTATTTTACAGGCAAGTTTGTATTTATTTTAACTAGGTAGAATAGTTATTAAATAGTTATTAACTATTTAATAACTACCTAGCTAAAATAAATACAAATTTACCTGTAAAATAAAACCTAGCCTAAGTTACACTAACACCTAACACTACACTACAATTAAATAAATTCCCTACATTAAAGGGACAGTCTAGTGAAAATTAAACTTTCATTATTCAGATAGAACTTGTAATTTTAATCAACTTTCCAATGTACTTTTATCATCAAATTTCCTTTGTTCTCTTGGTATTCTTATTTGAAACAAACCCTAGGTAGGCTCATATGCTAATTTCTAATCCCTTAAGGGTTGCCTCATCACATGTTTTTTAAATTCCTTTTCACAGCAAGAGATTGATAAGTTCATGTGGTTATGCAAAACTGGGGAATGGGTAATAAAGGGATTATCTGTCTTTTAAAACATTAAAAATTCTATTGTAGACTGTCCCTTTAAATACAATTAAATAAATTAAATGAAATTAGCTAAAGTACAAAAAAACCCCACTAAATTGCAGAAAATAATAAATAAATTACAGAAATGTAAACTAATTACACCTAATCTAATAACCCAAAGTAATCAACTCTTTTACCTGTAAAAAAAAATACAAACAATATATATAAAACTCACCACCCACACAACCAACCCCCCAAATAAAATACTAGCTAAAAAAACCTAAGCTCCCCATTGCCCTGAAAAGGGCATTTGGATGGGCATTGCCCTTTAAAGGGCAGTTAGCTATTTTGCCGCCCAAAGTCCCTAATCTAAAAAATAAAACCCACCCAATACACCCTTAAAAAAACCTAACACTAACCCCCTGAAGATCGACTTACCGGGAGACGTCTTCATCCAAGCCAGGTGAAGTGGTCCTCCAGACGGGCAGAAGTCTTCATCCAAGTCGGGCAGAAGTGGTCCTCCAGACGGGCAGAAGTCTTCATCCAGACGGCATCTTCTATCTTCATCAATCCGGCGCGGAGCGGGTCCATCTTCAAGACATCCGACATGGAGAATCCTCTTCATACGACGACTAAAACAGAATGAAGGTACCTTTAAGTGACTACATCCAAGATGGCGTACCTTAGATTCTGATTGGCTGATAGAATTCTATCAGCCAATAGGAATTAAGGTGGAAAAAATCCTATTGGCTGATGCAATCAGCTAATAGGATTGAAGTTCAATCCTATTGGCTGATCCAATCAGCCAATAGGATTGAGCTTGCATTCCTGGACTAGTTTCGGCAAGGTGGGCAGGAGAGCGTGCGCGTGCATGCGAGGGGGTGGGCACACTCGTGCACACGAGGGGGCAGGCGTGCATGCGGCTGACCGATCATCGGATCAATGCTGGATTTATGGGAGAGGGAGGAGGGAGAGGGAAATATTGTTTGGAAAGGGGATCTGGGACGGGGGTACGATATTGAGGGGGGCTGCTACACTACAGAAAAATGGGGTACAATAAAAAAATAATAAAAAAAGCTGCCAGTACCTAAAATGGCCACAAATAGAAAGAGGGGGGAGGTTAAGAGAGCTGTTGGGGGGGGGTAGTGGAGGTTGGGGTTAGGGGGGAACCTACACTACAGAAACTATGTATTTATTAAAAAAAATGCTTAAAAAAAAAAAAGTGACAGTTGTGGGATGGGGAGGGAATAGAGCTGTTTGTGAGGGGTCAAGGAGGGATCAGGGTGTGGGATGTGTCAGGTGGGAGACTGATCTCTACACTAAAGCTCAAATTAACCCTACAAGCTACCTAATTAACCCCTTCACTGATAGGCATAATAAAAGTTTGGTGCGTAGCGACATTTAGCTGCCTTTTAATTATCAAAAAGCAACGCCAAAGCCATATATGTCTGCTATTTCTGAACAAAGGGGATCCCAGAGAAGCATTTACAACCATTTGTGCCATAATTGCACAAGCTAATTGTAAATAATTTCAGTGAGAAACCAAAAGTTAGTGAAAAAGTGAACAATTCTTTTTATTTGATCGCATTTGGTGGTGAAATGGTGGCATGAAATATACCAAAATGGGCCTAGATCAATACTTCTGGTTGTCTACTACACTACACTAAAGCTAAAATTAACCCTACAAGCTATCTAATTAACCCCTTCACTGCTGGGCATAATACAAGTGTGGTGTGCAGAAGTATTTAGCGGCCTTCTAATTACCTAAAAGCAACGCCAAAGCCATATATGTCTGCTATTTCTGAAGAAAGGGGATCCCAGAGAAGCATTTAAAACCATTTGTGCCGTAATTGCACAAGCTGTTTGTAAATAATTTCAGTGAGAAACCTAAAGTTTGTGAAAAAGTTTTTTATTTGATTGCATTTGGCCTACAGGGAGTGCAGAATTATTAGGCAAGTTGTATTTTTGAGGATTAATTGTATTATTGAACAACAACCATGTTCTCAATGAACCCAAAAAACTCATTAATATCAAAGCTGAATAGTTTTGGAAGTAGTTTTTAGTTTGTTTTTAGTTATAGCTATTTTAGGGGGATATCTGTGTGTGCAGGTGACTATTACTGTGCATAATTATTAGGCAACTTAACAAAAAACAAATATATACCCATTTCAATTATTTATTTTTACCAGTGAAACCAATATAACATCTCAACATTCACAAATATACATTTCTGACATTCAAAAACAAAACAAAAACAAATCAGTGACCAATATAGCCACCTTTCTTTGCAAGGACACTCAAAAGCCTGCCATCCATGGATTCTGTCAGTGTTTTGATCTGTTCACCATCAACATTGCGTGCAGCAGCAACCACAGCCTCCCAGACACTGTTCAGAGAGGTGTACTGTTTTCCCTCCTTGTAAATCTCACATTTGATGATGGACCACAGGTTCTCAATGGGGTTCAGATCAGGTGAACAAGGAGGCCATGTCATTAGATTTTCTTCTTTTATACCCTTTCTTGCCAGCCACGCTGTGGAGTACTTGGATGCGTGTGATGGAGCATTGTCCTGCATGAAAATCATGTTTTTCTTGAAGGATGCAGACTTCTTCCTATACCACTGCTTGAAGAAGGTGTCTTCCAGAAACTGGCAGTAGGACTGGGAGTTGAGCTTGACTCCATCCTCAACCCGAAAAGGCCCCACAAGCTCATCTTTGATGATACCAGCCCAAACCAGTACTCCACCTCCACCTTGCTGGCGTCTGAGTCGGACTGCCCTTTACCAATCCAGCCACGGGCCCATCCATCTGGCCCACCAAGACTCACTCTCATTTCATCAGTCCATAAAACCTTAGAAAAATCAGTCTTGAGATATTTCTTGGCCCAGTCTTGATGTTTCAGCTTGTGTGCCTTGTTCAGTGGTGGTCGTCTTTCAGCCTTTCTTACCTTGGCCATGTCTCTGAGTATTGCACACCTTGTGTTTTTGGCCACTCCAGTGATGTTGCAGCTCTGAAATATGGCCAAACTGGTGGCAAGTGGCATCTTGGCAGCTGCACGCTTGACTTTTCTCAGTTCATGGGCAGTTATTTTGCGCCTTGGTTTTTCCACACGCTTCTTGAGACCCTGTTGACTATTTTGAATGAAACGCTTGATTGTTCGATGATCACGCTTCAGAAGCTTTGCAATTTTAAGAGTGCTGCATCCCTCTGCAAGATATCTCACTATTTTTGACTTTTCTGAGCCTGTCAAGTCCTTCTTTTGACCCATTTTGCCAAAGGAAAGGAAGTTGCCTAATAATTATGCACACCTGATATAGGGTGTTGATGTCATTAGACCACACCCCTTCTCATTACAGAGATGCACATCCCCTAATATGCTTAATTGGTAGTAGGCTTTCGAGCCTATACAGCTTGGAGTAAGACAACATGCATAAAGAGGATGATGTGGTCAAAATACTAATTTGCCTAATAATTCTGCCCTCCCTGTAGATCAATACTTTGGGTTGTCTACTAAAAAAATATATATTTACATGTAAAAGGATATTCCTGACAGATATCAGTGTTACAATGTAACTATCGCTAATTTTGAAAAAAAAAATGGTTTGGAAATAGCAATGTGCTACTTGTATTTATTGCCCTATATCTTGCAAAGAACATGTAAAAATTGGGTATTTATAAACTCTGGATAAAATGTAGAAACTAATTAGCATGGTTTTTTTTTGGTGGTTGTAGATGTGTAACAGATTTTGGGGGTCAAAGTTAGAAATAGTGTGTTTTTTTCCATTTTTCATAATATTTTAACATTTGTTTGTTTTGATGGCTATTTGAAGTGGGGCAACACGGAGTAGACAGTGCACTCACTGAAACTTAAAATACTTTCTGTGTAGACACACTCCAAATATACTCCTACTCTAACTACCTCAGGCAATGTAGTCTCGCTAGCTAATAGCAAACATGGCCACTACCCTCCTCATAACCTGCACTTGGCTGATTCAAACATATCAAACTGGTATCAATGTGTCCAAATCAAAGTGCAGCCTATTCCCACTAGCACGCTCTCTAACTCCCCTTGAATGCCTATAACTACATCATGCCTAACCTACACTCCCTTTTGTTCCGCTTCACTACCTCCCACCAACCAGCTACACCTACGTCATAGATAACCTACACTCCCCCTGCACCACCCAGCTAACTCTCTCTGACTGCCTACACCTATGTCATGTCTAGCCTATACACCCCTGGAAAGCCCAACTTAGAACTCGCTTCCATTGAGCCATTAAAAATGGAGCCATAAGCTACCAAAGCAGGTGACAGCTAAATGTAATTTACGGCTCCATTTTAGTACCGGGTTTCAATTGAAAAGCTTTGCGCTTTGTGAGCGGTCACTCTTTTCGTGTAGGTATAAGTTAGCGTTGTGTTAATGCTTCCACCTGATGCCCAATTTCTAAAACATTAATAGGTTACTATGGTAACCTGACCTTACACTACACTTGATCGCATATACGGCACTGCATACAAGTGCGGCGCCGTATATTTTACCCGTCGCTCGCTGTTAAAATAAAATCAAACATCGAATGCATGTGCAATATCTACCTCTCAACCGCAACCCCCCCACTGCAATAACTAATGTATTAACCCCTAATCCGCAATGCCCCCGCAACACTAACTATCTATTAAATCTATTAACTCCTAATCTGCAATGCCCCACATCGCAAAGTATCTATTTAAACTATTAACCCCTAATCCGCCATCAACCCACATCGCAATTAACCTTATAAATCTATTAACCACTAAACCGCCAATAACCCACATCGCAATTAACTAGTCACTAAGCCCCCTAAACTAACACCTCCTAAATTAACCCCATTACATATATTAAAATGATCCTAAATAACAATTAAAATAAAAAAACTAAAATTACTTTAAAAATAAAAAAATACTTTAAAAATAAAAAAACTAAGTTTAAATTAAGTTAAAATTACAGACAATAAAAAAGTCTAACATTACATAAAATAATAAACAAGCGGCTAGATTACGAGTTTTGCGTTATGAGTGAAAAAGCCCCATAACGCTGCTTTTTCACTACCGCTGCTATTACGAGTCTTGTAGGTATAGCTGTAACGCACACTTTTTTGGCCGTCACGCAACGTAACTACCACACTTTTTAAAAAGTCATTTTTCAGTGGGACTTCCATAGCGCCGGTATTACGAGTTTGCCTGTCCGGCCAAAAAGTGAGCGGTACAGCCCATAACTACAAGATCCGTACCGTAAACTGAAAGTCAGTAGTTATGGGTTTTACGTTATAAAGCTGTACTGTAAAACTCATAACTAAAGTGCTACAAAGTACACTAACACCCATAAACTACCTATTAACCCCTAAACCGAGGCCCTCCCGCATCGCAAACACTAAAATAAAATTATTAACCCCTAATCTGCTGCTCCGGACATCGCTGCCACTATAATAAACATATTAACGCCTAAACCGCCGCACTCCTGCATCGTAAACACTAGTTAAATTGTATTAACCCCTAATCTGCTGCCCCAATGTTGTCGCCACCTACATACACTTATTAACCCCTAATCTGCTGTTCCTAACATCGCCACAACATACATTACTGTTATTAACCTCTAATCTGCTGCCCCCAATGTTGCTGCCACTATACTAAAGTTATTAACCCCTAAACCTAACCCTAAGTCTAACCCTAACCCTAACGTAACCCTAACCCTAACACCCACTAACTTTAACATAATTAAAATAATTACAATTAAATATTACAATTAATACCTAAATTATTCCTATTTAAAACTAAATACATACTTACTACTAATAGTTACATTGTAGTTATCTTAGGTTTTATTTTTATTTCACAGGTAAGTTTGTATTTATTTTAACTAGGTAGAATAGTTAGTAAATAGTTATTAACTATTTACTAGCTACCTAGTAAAAATAAATACAAAGTTACCTGTAAAATAAAACCTAACCTGTCTTACACTAAAGCCTAAAAACAAAAATTAAATAAATTAAATTAACAAATACATTTATCTAAATTACAGAAAATAATAAACACTAAATTTCACAAAATAAAAAAGAAATGATCAAATATTTAAACTAATTACACCTAATCTAATAGCCCTATCAAAATAAAAAAGCCCCCCCCCCCCCAAAAATAAAAAAAACCCTAGCCTACACTAAACTGTCAATGGCCCTTAAAAGGGCCTTTTGCGTGGCATTTCACCAAAGAAATCAGCTCTTTTACCTGTAAAAAAAATACAAACAACCCCCCAACAGTAAAACCCACCACCCACACAACCAACCCCCCAAATAAAAACCTACCTAAAAACCTAAGCTCCCCATTGCCCTGAAAAGGGCATTTGGATGGGCATTGCCCTTAAAAGGGCATTTAGATCTTTTACGTTGCCATAACCTAAACTGCCATAACCTAAAACTAACTGTAAAAGCTAAGTCCCTATATCTAAAATGATGTATTGTTATGTAGAATGCATATTATTTAAATATTTGCATATAAATTAAATGTAATTAATGTTGCTTGTTGTTTATATTATTTGATATTAAAGACAGTATAATTACAATTATAGTTCTACATAACAATATGCCTGTTATATAAAAATATAATTTAATGCTACTGACTACTATACCATAAATATATATATATTAACATATATATCTGTCACAGGCAGTATATTGTCTGTCCAGTAAAGGACCCTAAGGTTTCAAAGTGACTATAAAAACACAGTCCCAGCACAGAGGATAAAACCCAGGACGGGAACAAAATAAAATGAATGGTCATGTATAATGCATATTAGTTTAAGTATCGGATATAAATGAAAATGTAGATATTCTTGATTGATGTGTTTATTATTTTAAATATAAATATATTTTTTAAATATATATTTATGTTATAAAAGACAGTTGCATTTTAACTATAATATTACATAACTGTATGCCTGTTAAAGGGATAGTAAAGTTCAAATTAAACTACCATGATTCAGATAGAGCTTGTAATTTTAAACAACTTTCTAATTTACTTTTACTATCAAATTTGCTTTGTTCTCTTGGTATTCTCAGTTGAAAGCTAAACCTAGGTAGGCTCATATGCTAATTTCTAAGCCCTTGAAGGCCGCCTCTTATGTGAATGCATTTGACAGTTTTTCACAGCTAGAGGGCGTTAGGTTATGTGTTTCATATAAATAACATTGTGCTAATGCACGTGGAGTTATTTAAGAGTCAGCACTAATTGCCTAAAATGCAAGTCTGTCAAAAGAACTGAGATAAGGAGGCAGTATGCATAAGCTTAGATACAAAGTAATCACAGAGGTAAAAAGTATATTTCTATAACAGTGTAGGTTATGCAAAACTGGAGAAGGGTATTCAAAGGGATTATCTATCTTTTTAAACAATAACATTTCTGGTGTTTAATATCCCTTTAACCCCTTGAGTGCTAACGACGGCTCTGAGCCGTCACAGAGTTTCCCACTCTGGTGCTAACGACGGCTCAGAGCCGTCGCTAGCACTCTGCCACATTGAGGGAGATATGGGGGCTCCCACCCGCTCCTACCCCAGCGATCGGACCTGCATAGTGACAGGCATCGCCGGGGCTTCCCGATTTGCGTGGTGATGTCACGCGCAATGACGTGATGACGTCACCGTGCAACTTTATTAACAAACTGACAATACAAAGTATAGGGAAAGGGGGCATGCTGCTTAGACGCCTGTATCTCAGGCATCTAAGCAGCTACAGACCCCCAAGACCCACCATTGGAAAGGTAATCGCCTAACCTTTCCAATGTTGTAAGTCTTGGGGATCTGAATTTTTTTTTATAAAAGTTAAAAAAAAATTTAAAAATTTAAATAAAAAATAAAAACCTTCAATCACCTTAGCACCCAGGTGGGAAAGTGCTTAGCACTCAAAGGGTTAAGTAATAATACAATTGTAATACTAATGATGTTTATAACATAAATATACATTTAAAAAATATATATTTATATTTAAAATAATAAACACATCAAGCAAGAATATCTACATTTAATTGATATCCAATACTTAAACTAATTTGCATTATACATGACCATTCATTTTATTTCAAACATTGTAGATATTTATGTTTACAACAGAAAAAAACAAGAAAAAGTAAATGTATATTAATTTATATACAATAGTTAAAAGAATATGCATCATACATAAGAATGCATTATACACCCTGTTCCAAATTATTATGCCAATGATATATTTCTCATTTACCTAAATAATTGATGCAAACAACAGTCAGCATAATTCTTATGTTATCAACTATTAAGAGTACAATTCAAATTTTATTGAACAAACCTCCTAATTATAACAGTATTTTTTTTCAAAATAAAAAACTTACAATGCACTGTTCCAAATTATTACGCACAGTAAGTTTCAAAACACTTTATAGGTTGTAAAGAACTGAAAAGTGTCATTTGTTGTGTTTGCAGCATATTTACTGAAATCAAAAGCTATTTCAATCAAACTTTGAACAGCATTTTAACTTTTTGAACATTTTAACAGGTCACGTTACATTTTAACATAGGACCCCTTATTTGATAGCAGCTTCACAAGTCTTGCATCAATTGAACTTGTGAGTTTTTGGACAGTTTCTGTTTGAATTTGTTTGCAAGATGTCAGAATAGCCTCCCAGAGCTGCTGTTTGGATCTAAACTGCCTCCCACCCTCATAGATCTTTTGCTTGAGGATGCACCAAAGGTTCTCAATATGATTGAGGTCAGGGGAGGATGGAGGCCACACCATGACTTTCTCTCCTTTTATCCCCATAGCAGCCATTGATGCAGAGGTATTCTTTGCAGCATGAGATGGTGCATTGTCATGCATGAAGATGATTTTATTACGGTAAGCATAGTTCTTCCTTCTGTACCAGGAAAGGAAGTGGTTAGTCAGGAACTCCACATACTTTGCAGAGGTCATATTTACACTCAGGGACCCTAAAGGGGCAGACCAGCTCTCTTCCCATGATTCTGGCCCAAAACATGACTCCACCACCGCCTTGCTGACGTCGCAACCTTGTTGTAACAGGGTGGCCATCTACCAACCATCCACTACTCCATCCATCTGGACCATCCAGGGTTGCACGGCACTCATCAGTGAACAGGACTGTTTGAAAATAAGTCTTCATGTATTTTTTTGCCCAATACAGCCGTTTCTGCTTGTGAGCATTGGTTAGTGGTGGCCGAATGGAAGGTTTAAGCACAGTTGCAAGACTCTGGAGGACTCTACACCTTGATGTCCGTGGGACTCCAGAGGCACCAGCAGCTTCAAATATCTGTTTGCTGCTATTTAATGGTATTTTAGCAGCTGCTCTCTTGATCCGATGCATTGATCCGGCAGAAATCTTCCTCAATGTGCCTTTATCTGCACAAACCCGTCTGTGCTCTGAATCAGCCACAAATCTCTTAATAGTGCGATGATCACGATTAAGTTTTCGTGAAATATCTAATGTTTTCATACCTCATCCAAGGCATTGAACTATTTCACTCTTTTCGGCAGCAGAGAGATCCTTTTTCTTCCTCATATTGCTTGAAAATGGTGCTCTGCTTAATAATGTGGAACACCCTCCTTTAGAAGTTTTTTCTTTAAATGGGCTCACCTGGCAATCTAATTGTCATAGGTGTCTGAGATTGTTTTCAGTGATCATAAGAGCCCTAAGACACAATGCCATCCATGAGTTAAACTGAAAAAAAATTTTTTAAATTTTTGTGACACTGAAATAGAATTTGCATAATAATTTGGAACAGGGTGTAGAAAATTTTTTTTTGTAGATAAATGTACTATTAACCACTAATCTGCCCTAACCTAATCACCTAATAAACCCCTATACAGGTATGGGGGGGGTTAGATGATTAAAGTCTAAACCGCAACCTCCCAATGCAAACAAATACTACACTAACTAATACCTAAACCCCCCTCTAATCTAACCCCCCTAAGTTACATGAAAATAAAAACAAGTTACAATAAAATAAAACAATCTAAGTTACAAAAAATTAATAATATTCAATATCCAAAAAACCCACTATTATACCTAACACTAATCTACACGCCCCATAAAATAAAAACCCAACCAAAACACTAAAATAAATTACAATAGCCCTTAAAAGGGCCTTTTGCAGGGCATTGCCCTAAAGATAATTCAGCTTTTGCAAAAAAAAATACAATCCCCCCACCTACAATACAAGTATTCCCTGACCCCCAAAGTAATAAAATCTTCCTAAAAAAACTATCATAAAAAATAAAAAAGACTATTCTTTGAAATAAAAAACCCAGCCCAAAAAAGCCCTAACTAACCCCAAAGGTTGTACTCACCGATCGAAAATCTGTTGGGCCCTCTCATCCCAGCTCCAGGCGCCGGGGACACATCTTTACGGCGGCGGTTGACTTCAGCGGCCACTTCCAATGCCTCCGCTCCACAATCTTCTTCCACGTTGGGTCCCTCTTCATCCTAGCTCCTGGGGCCAGGGGCCATTTTCACAGTGGTGGACTTCAGTGGCCTCTTCTGCCATCCTAGCTCCACAATCTTCTTCCATGCCAAAGACCTCTTCATCCTGGCTCCTGGAACAGGGACCCATCTTTGCAATTGCGGAGGCAGACTTTGGCGGCCTCTTCCGCCGACTCCGCTCCGCATGTTCTTTTCTTCGGGTTCTCTTTCTCGAACCCTGGTCTTCATGCAGTCGCCACCACACACTGAATTTCCAGAAGGATGGAACCCCCTTTATATAGGGGTACCTTTTCATCCCTATTGGCTGATTTTAATCAGCCAATAGCAAAAAAGTATTTAATTTTAAATTCTAATCATTCAATTTAATACATATGTATTTATGTGTTAATAATAGAAATACATTATATATTTATGTGCTTATATGTGTATATATGTCTGTAAATACATATAAACACATATAAATACATATATACACACTTATAAAATATATATATATATATATATATATATATATATATATATATATATATATATATATATATATATATATACATATATATATATATATATATATATATATATATATATTCATTAAAATTATGGGGGGAGATAAAAAACTGAAATTAAAATCCTCCATGTCTCAAAATTAAATCAATGTAAATATTTGCATAGGAAATTAGCACATCTAGGCAAGAATCCCCGCTTGCTTTTCCCCAGAAATACCTCATATACAATGTTATCAATGCACAAGAGAATTCTGGGTAAGTTATGCAAATTAGATATGCAAATTCTCAGTTTTTTTGCTTCAAAAATACTGTTTTAACACATTTAATCCTTTTAACAGGATTATTGCAGCAAATCAGAAATCACTCACTAGACAAATAGAACGAAACAGGCTGTCTAGTGAGTGATTTCTGATTTGCTGCAATAATCCTGTTAAAAGGATAGCTGTGTTAAAACAGTATTTTTGAAGCAAAAATACTGAGAATTTGCATATCTAATTTGCATAACTTACCCAGAATTCTCTTGTGCATTGGTAACATTGTATATGAGGTATTTCTGGGGAAAAGCATGCAGGGATTCTTGCCTAGATGTGCTAATTTCCTATGCAAATATTTACATTGATTATATATATACATATACATATTTAGACATATAAATGTATGTATTTTAAAGTCATTTGTCTGCCTTTTTTTTAACACCTGAGACCTCACATATTTTTACCTTTTAACCTTTTTTGTGCAATTTTGTTTTAATAATTTTTATTGGATAGTGTTATTATGAGTGTAACTGTACTTTAAAATGTATTTTTGATTTGTTTTGTGCAACTTATTTTGTTTTCTGAAACAGTTAACCAGAGCTCTGATGCAGTAATCATTCTAGCGCAAATCGCAATTACGCTCAAGCGATCAAATTTACTTTCAATTTGTAATACAATCAGTAAACCCGATGAGAGGAAACCCCCTTGATAAACCCCCTTTTTGCTCGTGTGTAACTATTAACGTGCCACTTCTAATCTGGCCTTAAATGTTCCTGTTTCACATAAATAGGACTTCTCTGACTATAGAACCTGTTGCTAAATCTACTAGAATCTTTACAAGTGGAATCTCTTGAACTCTAGTAAAAGAATCAATACGTAAAGGAGCTATATAAGATTTAGTACTTACAAACAGTGATATAGCATATAGCAGTGTCTGTGGGTGAGAACTTAGGCTCTAGTGATCGATCATCAGTCTTAATGGTTTAATATTCAGGCAAAGATACTGTGCATATATAGCAAAGCAAATACCTATATTAATCTATAAAAGGGATGGCACAAAAACAGTACAAGAACTGTGGGAATATTTAAAAAAATGCTATTCTAGATGCAACTAAACACTGTATTAGGCTTGTTTGTAAAATTAAAAGAAAAAGAAAACCAATATGGTTTTCAATAGAAGTAACACATACAGTTAAGACAAAAAAGTCTATAAAAAAATTCAAACTCACTGGCTCAGAAGAGGATAAGGGAGAACCCCCACAAAAGATGACAAAATAGCAAATCAGAAAGACCAAAGCTGATGCAGAAGAGAAAATAGCACAATCTGTAAATAAATGGTGACATATATCTGTGAAAAGAAAAAAACCTAAGGATGGATAATTAGACTCAAGACTGATGATAGAGTAGTGGAAGGAGATAAACAAATAGCAAACTGTCTAAATGATTACTTTTGTTAATTTTTTACAACTGATTGTAAAGATAGTGATATTCTATTAAAGGATGTTACTTTAAATGATAATGTTAGTAGTTCTTTTCTTTTTTTACAGAGGACAAGGTTTCAATGGCTTTATCAAAAATAAAAGTAAATAAGTCTGTGTGTCCAGATAATATTCATCCAAGGGTTCTAAGAGAACTTTGATCTGTGATAGATGCTCCATTAACTGATTTATTTAATCAGTCATTGTTAACAGGAATTATTTCAAAAGACTGGGAAATTGCCAATGTAGGCCCTCTTCATAAAAAGGGTAGTAGGGAAGATTCTGCTAACTATAGGCCAGTCAGTTTGACCTCAATTGCAGGGAAATTAATGGAAATTCTTTTTAAGGAAAGACTTGTCTTACCTTCAGGCAAACAACTTAGAAGACAAAGGACAGCATTGTTTCATTGCTGGGAGTTAATGTAAGGATTGTTTTGACCTTGTAACTAAATTAGTAGACCAGGGAGGAGCCATAGATTTTGCATATCTATACTTTAGCAAAGCATTTGACACTGTCCCACACAACAAACTTATTTACAAAATGTATTGCCTTAGAGTAGATGCTAAGATTGACCGTTTATTTGAATGTACTCCATTAATTAAAAACCCTCTGCCTTCTATCCTTAAGCCAACATTCTATCCAATTAATAGTTACTAGTGGTGTCCCCAAAGGGTCAGTTCTTGGGTCTGTTTTGTTCATAAGTGATATTAGAAGTGGGCTTCAGGGAAAAGGTTTCTTGATGATACAACAATTTGTAAAAGAGTTGATGTTCCAGGAGGGGTTAATCAAATGAACAGTGATATTAAAAATCTGGAGCACTGGGCAAATAAATGGGATTTGAGATTTAATATTACCAAGAGCAAAACTATGCATATAGGATCCAAAAACCCAAAAGCCAATTATAGTCTCAATGGTTCATTTCTCACTGTAACTAAATAGGATGGGGACTTGGGTATTATTTCAGATGATTTGAAATTTGGTACACAATGCAGCAGTGCAGTCAGTAAGGATAGTTGAATACTTGGTTGCATTGGGAGAGGTATGAGTAGCGGAAATAGCAAGGTTCTTATGTGAATTTAAAGATCATAAGTTAGGCCTCATCTGGAATACTGCTTGAGAATATATATTTAGAAAGAAACTAGAAACTGTCCAAAGGATGGCTACTAAAATGGTACATGGTCTAAAATATAAAATGTACAAAGAAAGACTCTATGACCTAAATATGTATAGTTAAGAGGAGAGAAGGGAAAGAGATGACATGATAGAAACCTTCAAATAGATGAAGGGACTTTATGAAATGCAAGCTGAAGGCATTTTTCACAAAAATCAAATGCCAAAACAAGGGGTCACACTCTTAAGTTAGAGTGTATCAGATTCAGGAGACATGTGAGGAACCATTTATTTACAGCAAGGGTGGTAGATTCATGGAATACACTTCCAATTGAGGTGGTAAACTCAAAGACTGAAGGATTTAAAGAGACACTGAACCCCATTTTTTTCTTTTGTGATTCAGATAGAGCATGACATTTTAAGCAACTTTCTAATTTACTCCTATTATCAAATTTTCTTCATTCTCTTGGTATCTTTATTTAAAATGCAAGAATGTAAGTTTAGATGCCAGCCCATTTTTGGTGAACAAACTGGGTTGTTCTTGCTGATTGGTGGATAAATTCATCCACCAATAAAATAGTGCTGTCCAGAGTTTTCAACCAAAAAAGAAGCTTAGATGCCTTCTTTTTAAAAAATGCATGGGACATGCATAAGGCTATCTTAAGAAGAAAGTAACATAATATGGGTAGAGTTGATTGGCCTTTTGGGTTCTTATATACAATCAAATTCTAATTCTAATAATTTTAATAATTACATTCCTTACATATTTACAACCTAATAAATATTAATTTAGCTGCTTTTCTTCTCATTTGTTGCAACAAGTCCTATTTTTGAAGTTACAATAATATTTTGGAATATTTGATCATTTGCCTTGGTTTAAACCTATATACTTGACTTAATAAAACTTAATAACTTTATTTACTTAATTTAAATATAAATACTAATTTATTAATGTTATATATATATATATATATATATATACATACAGTATATATATATATATATATATATATATATATATATACATACACACATACACAGACACTTCTAAATTGCTAAGCATTAAAACAACACTATAATCAATAGTACGAAAACACAGTTTACCAGAACAAACTTAAGGGTTTGTTTGAATTGTCATCTAATGCAGTGATTATGCTGTTAAATGCTAGCCCATTATCACTAGTCTATCATTAAATGCCAAATACACTTTATCAGTAAGGGTGAAGTTCATTTTTTTCCATATAAACACACTTTGTGGTAATGACAGGTAAACAACTGACCCTATATTGCACTTAATGCAGGATGATTACACCCAGACTAGATACGATGGAGGGCAATAGGTATGGGGCTTAAAGGGACTGTGTACTGTGAAACTGTTTCCCCTTGTTGTGTTTACAATAACTTGGTTTACCATCTGTTGGTTTTAAAATGCATAAGGAAATTGTTGATTTAGGTACATTTTTACATATGAAATATCTGTCTCTGCTAAATGAAACCATAGCTTAATCAAATCGGCTGAGTTTCCATGAAGAGCACACCTCATTAACTTATCTCTCTATTTTCACACAAAGTTCTCCTTATCTTATCTCTCTATACACAGTGTGACCAATGCATAGGGCCAGAGGATCTAAAGCTCTCCAATCTGGTGAGATTAACTAAAACATTTTGTCAGTCCTATGGGGTACCACAAAAAAATGTAGAAAGGCACTGGGGCGGAGCATGTGGGTGTCTGTGATGGCCACACCACACTAGAGCTCCAGTGACGGCAGAGATGAAGCATTCTCTCAGGCCATTTTAGTGCAAGTCTTGTGCCACAAAAATACCTGCCACAACTACAGGTGTGAACATCGAGCACCCGGACACAGCTCCTGTGCCTCATTAGACAACCGAAGACCCTTCTATGATCAGTGGTATAGGCCGCGACCGAAGCCTGCCAAATGTAATATCTCTACGTATCGAGATATAGAGACACATCAGAACACAGCTCCACTTTGTAAGGAGCATCAGGCAAAGCTATGACATCTGGCTTTCAGCAACTACGCAAAGCCAAAGTAGAAGACGGTACCTGTCTGTTATGCAGCTCTTCTGAGTGATGCACTCTCCTAACGGCTGCCATCTTGGGGGTGAGAATGCATGTGAACCATGCTTAATGACTGTCAGAGCTATGTTTAATAAAAAGCCTCAAGCATAACCTCATTAGCTGTTTCAACAGGCTGTAAGGAGCTATAATCTTCAGCCAATTTACTTATACATGAAATGCTATAGCTAATAGCTCACACTCTATATAAACTTTAAGCATATGAACTGTGCAGTTACATCTAGATATTTGCAGTGTGGGGTTTATTAAGTGTACACTACATGCTGACCATAAAAGTAATACCTACATTACTGCAAATACATTTCAATGTGACACAATTGCAACTGCTCTCAAAATTAAACATTCATAATTTATCAAGAAATGCTTAAAATTGCTTTAACTCTTTGGGTGCTAAGCCATTTCCCACCTGGCTAAGCTGGTTTTGAGCTTTTTTTTATTTTTACTTTTTTAAATATATTTATTTTTAACTTTTTTCCAGCTCCCCAAGACATGCCGTTGGAAAGGTTAGGCGATTATCTTTCCAACGGTGGGTCTTCGGGGTCTGTAGCAGCTTAGATGCCTGATATACAGGCTTCTAAGCAGCATGCCCCCATCTCCCTATACTTGTCCATTGTCAACTTTAAATAAAAATGCACAGTGACGTCATCACATCATTGCGTGTGATGTCATCATGCCAAACGTGAAGCCCCAGCAATGTCTGTCACTATACAGGGGAGATCGCCATGGTGGGAGTTAGTGGGAGCCCCCCGATTTCCCTCAAGGTGGGTGAGTGCTAGCGATGGAACAAGGGGATATGGGAACGCGCTGTACAAAACAGCATATGAGAGGTAAAGAACTATATAAGGAATGTGGATTACACAAGAGTATAATAAAAAAGTTTATATTTGTTTATAATTGTATTACAATAAGCGATGCCGGCATCTGTTACAAAGTCAAATAGTACAATTAAAATAGGATAAGAATCAACATAAAATATAAAACATCAGTGTGTAGTGCTGTAAGTAACTATAAAAATAATAATATGTTGCAAAGTAACACAATGTTAAAATTTAGGCCAGTGATTAGAGTGTCTAATCCAGCTGTTTATATGAATGCAGGTATGACTTGGAAAATTCCCTCTGCGTTGTTTTTAAACAGAGAAAAACTTGCAAGAATCTTCTGGCTTGTATCCAATGACTGTGAGTTAAATTTCAAAGACACATTCACAGCCGTATTTGCGGGATGTCCCGTGCTGTGGACCGGTTCCGGTCAGGAGGTCAAAGTGCAGGAGTAATGATAAGCAACGACAGACTTCGTTTCTTTGAAGTAAAAATGAATCAGACTGCTTTTAACAAATGTGGGTCATGGGTGGGAATTACGCATATAGAGTCAATTCATATATTAAAGAGGCTCAATGCACCGCACCTACCGCATATGTAAGTCAAGCAGTTGTATTGCAAGTGAAGTTTGTAACAGTGTCCTTATTATTCAGATTCCAGTGCTGGACAGAAGAAAGTAGATCATGGGTATGATGGTATTTCCAGGAAAAAACAACTCTGTGAATTAGAGTTGGTCTCAACCACCTTACCTACTACTTAATTTCACAAGTTATGAGCAAATTTCTATGCGTTTCAGCCTAGTCAGGCCTTTATCAAGATGCTCATTATGAAGGAGAAGATTTGTGCTCTTGCTAGCTGGAATATCTTTTCTCTGTCTCTGTAGCTTTGGAAGCACACAATAATATCTCTAGGAGGTTGATTGTCATTAGGCTTAGGTCGTAAAGCACTATGTGCTCTTTAAAGAGATATCTCCTCGATCACTTGCTGGTTGGCAATAGCCAGTGATTGAAACAAATTTTGTAAGTGATCAGAAATATCTTCTCTTTTTTACTGATTCAGGCACTCCACGAATTTGAAGGTTGTTCTCAATATCATCTAGCTCTCTGTTCTCAATATCATCTAGCTTGTGTTCCAATTCAGTAATTTGTACTTGCTGTGTTTCAATAGAATGAGACATGTCAGATATTTCTTTGACTAGTTCTTCTCTGTCGTCTTCTAAAGTTTCTACATGAAAATCAATTCATTTATATCTTTTTTCAAATCCATGCATTCAGACTTAATGCAGGATTTGACTTGATTTATAATGGCTTCCATAGCTTTAAGAGTCACCGGGTAATCTTTAGCTTGCGGTAATGAGCTAGGTGAAGAAGAAGGGGCTTGAGAATTATCTGGATTGTCAGACAAGGATTCTTCTTCACTATATATTTGAGGAGTATCAGCTTTTTTCTTTCTGTCTATGTTTTTAAAGAAAGTGTTCACTGCACTGGTAGTATTACTGGGTTTTAAATTTTTGTTCGCCTTAGAATTCCTTCGTAGCGCCATTTTGTGGTCTGGATGTCTGAATGGCTATGCAGATTAATGGTTCCTTATTTCAATGTGCTAAAACAAAATCTCTATTATAAAGGAAGTCTTTAGATGTGACTCAGTAAGATAGATTTGTCAATATATATAGTGGGTTGTAACTTGCATTATATCTTTAGTTGTGCCCACTCTGTAGATAACAGAAATTAGCTACAGTATATATGAGATTGATGGCAATTCAATTGCTGAAGTAATAAAGTTCATGTATTTATGCCAATACAACGTATATAGCTGTCTGTATAATTATTTCCAGTATCAAGGTGTTAAAAGATTATCCCTTTCTTTTTGTTCAGCTTTTTAACCCTTTGAGTGCTAACAATGGCTCTGAGCCATCTCAAATTGTCCCAGTCAGGTGCTGACAACGGCTCTGAGCCATCGCTAGCACTCAAAACAACAGGGTAGGTATAAGATACAACGCTCAAATCTCAAATGCTGTTCCCAAAAGGTAAGTGTACCTCCTAACATCAAACCAAAATAGAAAAAGAACAAGGGGATATGGGAACGCGCTGTACAAAACAGCATATGAGAGGTAAAGAACTATATAAGGAATGTGGATTACACAAGAGTATAATAAAAAAGTTTATATTTGTTTATAATTGTATTACAATAAGCGATGCCGGCATCTGTTACAAAGTAAAATAGTACAATTAAAATAGGATAAGAATCAACATAAAATATAAAACATCAGTGTGTGCAAAATTTTGAAGAAATTAATTTTCACCATAACAGATCACCTTACGTATCACATTATAATGATTCCAGAAATTTCAGGAATTACAATAGAAATTTCCATCCACAACACCAATATGACCAACAATATTATGACAATAGAAATAGATTCCAATACAGGAACAATTATGACAATAGGCAAAACAGAAACTTCTATGATCATCATATTGAAACCCGTGAACATTTTCACAATGAGAACCAAAATTGGAGAATACCACTGAAAAATAGATTCTCAGCATTACAACACACACCATACCAGAACAAAAATAAGACTCATTTCAACAGTAGGAATCCTAACACCGGTAAACAAACAGAAATGATTCATAATGCACCTTTTTTAGGGGAATCCCCCGCAAGAGCGGGGACCTCAAAAGAACATATAGAACCAATAAAACCACAAAGAAATTTTCAAAACAAAAGAAGGCTAGAGGTAGAAGAGGGAGAAGAACCTCTAAACAAAACATTCAGAAAATAGAACCCAAAAATACTGGTATCTTTAACATAAGTAAAATTACCCTAGATGAAAAACAAGAAAAGGTCCTAAGTAAAGGGTTATCCTTTGCTCCCTCTTGCAAATTGAACAAATTCGAGACTCTGATAAACATCAATCAATACATCCGTAAATTGACACTAAAAAGATATTTCATCAAGAACCCTTTACAAAATAAAACTTTTTCAACAAACGATAGTTTTGTTCACACAAATTTTAAGAAAAAATCAGATTTTTTTTCCAACAAATGAAAAGAGTGAACAAATAAAACTTTTCGAACAAAACATCAAAAAAGATCTAGATTCAATAAACGAAAACAAATATTTAAAAAATAATCTCAGTAAAGGAGAAATTACAGTTATAAATAATCTGAAAAATAATAAAGATATAACAGTAAAACCAGCTGACAAAGGGGAATTGTAATAATGGACACCAGTTATTATATAGAGGAATCAAACAGACTTCTACACGATACATCAAAATACAAAAGACTCAAAATGAATCCCCTGAGTAAACCAGAACAAGAATTGAGTAGTATTTTAAAAGAGGCCAAAACTCTAGGAATTATAAGCAATTCCGAATTTGATTTTCTATCTGTAACCCATCCTAAATTTCCTACCTTCTATTTTCTCCCAAAAATCCATAAAAATCTCACAAACCCTCCAGGCCGCCCCATTATTTCAGGGATTGAATCCATTTCATCCAATGTCTCACAATATGTTGACTTCTTTTTACAAAAATACGTCGTAGATTTACCATCATACCTAAAGGACTCTACCCATTTTTTTAATTATATCAAAAATGTATCTTGGCAAGAGAATTACATCCTTGTGACATGTGACGTCAACTCACTGTACACCAACATTGCACACAACATTGGTCTATCAGCTATTAAAGCATATCTAGATAAAGATGAAAATTTACCCACAAGTCAAAATAAATTTATATTGGATTGTATCCACTTCATTTTAAACAACAACAGTTTCATGTTCAATGAAGAAATTTACTTGCAAATAAAGGGTACTGCAATGGGCACAAGGTTCGCCCCCAGTTATGCTAATCTTTTCATGGGTCAGTTTGAAGAACAAAATATCTATAATGGCCCATGGGGGGCGAACCTTGTGCACTATTGCAGATACACAGATGACATTTTTATAATATGGAGAGGAGACATAGAGCTTCTCGAATCCTTTATGATAGATATCAATACTAATAACATGGGCATCTCATTCACACACGATTACAGTAGTCATAAAATCCACTTCTTAGACATTGAAGTAGAAATAATAAATAACCAGGTACATACCCAAACCTACTTCAAAGACATTGATGCCAACAATTATGTCCACTTTGAAAGTTGTCACCTGGCTCAGTGGAAACTAAACATCCCTAAAAGTCAGTTCATGAGGGTAAAAAAGAACTGTTCCTCCTTAGATACCTATAAATCACAATCAGAAATCCTCAGTACCAGATTCATTGACAAAGGATATGAGCCTAGACTAATAGAGAGGACACAGAAAGAAGTTGCCAATATAGACAGTGAATCACTTTTGATCACAAAAAACAAAGAAATCCTCTTAAAAAGCACAACTTAGAGGAGAATAACCTAGACAATCTATTCATACCTTTTATCACTAACTATAGTGTACAACATTCAGAGATAAAAAAGATACTTAAAAAACACTGGTATCTCCTAAAACAAGACCAAGTTCTAGGTCACAGATTAAAAAAACGTCCGGATGTTATCTTTAAAAAAACAAAAAATCGAAAGAATTGGCTTTCACCTAGTGAATTCAAAAAGAATAAAACAAAAAATGATAGAGATCTCGAAGGTGAAGCACTTGTTGGTTTCTACCCGTGCAATTCATGCAAGTCCTGCAAATATAGCTCAAAAATAAAAGAAATTAAGTCCACTACGACGGGTCAGTTCACTAAAATTAGAGAACTGATTAGATGTACAGACAAAAACATTATCTATTGCATTCAATGCTCTTGTAAATTATTTTACTTCGGACAAACGAGCAGAATGTTAAAAGACAGAATACGTGAACACATATTAAAAATTGAACACAAATCTGTTGACACTAATCTTTATGCACATTTTAAAGAGAAACATTCTAGTAACCTGAAACATTTTAAATTCTGGGGAATTAAAAAGATGAATTTAGGCAATAGAGGAGGAAATATGAACACACTCCTCACCAAGAAAGAAGCGGAATTTATATACAACTATAAAAGTCTTCACCCGTATGGCCTTAATTCTGAATTAGACCTCAATTTTATAATCTAGACTTCAAAGTACCTTAATAAATGACATGCCTTTCAAAAACAGATTTAACAATCAAAAAAAGATGTAACTCCTAAAAAAGATCTGACTTTCAAAAAAAGAAATATGCCTTTCAAAAAAACGATATGTCTTTCAAAAAACGATATGCTTTTCAAAAAAGATATGTTTTTCAAAAAACGATATGTCTTTCAAAAAACGATATGTTTTTCAAAAAACTACGTTTTTCAAAAACAGATACGTTTTTCAAAAAAAGATAAGTTTTTCAAAAAAAGATATGTCTTTCAAAAAACGATATGTCTTTCAAAAAAAGATATGTCTTTCAAAAAACGATGTCTTTCAAAAAACTATATGTCTTTCAAAAAAGGATATGTTTCTCAAAAAAAGATATGTCTTCCAAATAAGGATGTGTTTTTGATATTATCATATTTCTATAGTATTTCACTTCAATATTTTTAGAGTTAACCATACTCACGACTTAATCACCACTAAAAAAGTTTTTTGTTGCAAATACGTACTGCTAGTGGTTTTTTATATATATATATATATATATATATATATATATATATATATATATATATATATATATATATATATATATATATAATATATTTTTTTTCATATTTTTCCATAATCTTTCATGGAAATATTTCATGTACAATTTTTTGTATTATCTCTGGTATATAGATCTACTGCACAATCTAAATGTTTTCACTGCAATCCTCATTAGTTCTAACATTCATCAAAATAGAACAAAATGTTGAGGTATTTATAAACATATAACGAATGTTGATTAAACTGTGAAAAATCATGGTAAAACCCAGTCATATGACTTTCTCTCATCTAATCACATGACTTTCTCTCATCTAATCACATGACCCTCTCTGATCCAATCACAGAGAACCACAGTGTATTTAAATTCATGAAAGATCATAATGAGCATCTTGATAAAGGCCTGACTAGGCTGAAACGCGTAGAAATTTGCTCATAACTTCTGAAATTAAGTAGTAGGTAAGGTGGTTGAGACCAACTCTAATTCACAGAGTTGTTTTTTCCTGGAAATACCATCATACCCATGATCTACTTTCTTCTGTCCAGCACTGGAATCTGAATAATATGGACACTGTTACAAACTTCACTTGCAATACAACTGCTTGACTTACATATGCGGTAGGTGCGGTGCATTGAGCCTCTTTAATATATGAATTGACTCTATATGCGTAATTCCCACCCATGACCCACATTTGTTAAAAGCAGTCTGATTCATTTTTACTTCAAAGAAACGAAGTCTGTCGTTGCTTATCATTACTCCTGCACTTTGACCTCCTGACCGGAACCGGTCCACAGCACGGGACATCCCGCAAATACGGCTGTGAATGTGTCTTTGAAATTTAACTCACAGTCATTGGATACAAGCCAGAAGATTCTTGCAAGTTTTTCGCTGTTTTAAAAACAACACAGAGGGAATTTTCCAAGTCATACCTGCATTCATATAAACAGCTGGATCAGACACTCTAATCACTGGCCTGATTGTGAAAGGACGGTAACATTGACTCTGTTTAAATTTTAACATTGTGTTACTTTGCAACATATTATTATTTTTATAGTTACTTACAGCACTACACACTGATGTTTTATATTTTATGTTGATTCTTATCCTATTTTAATTGTACTATTTTACTTTGTAACAGATGCCGCCATCGCTTATTGTAATACAATTATAAACAAATATAAACTTTTTTATTATACTCTTGTGTAATCCACATTCCTTATATAGTTCTTTACCTCTCATATGCTGTTTTGTACAGCGCATTCCCATATCCCCTTGTTCTTTTTCTATTTTGGTTCGATGTTAGGAGGTACACTTACCTTTTGGGAACAGCATTTGAGATTTGAGCGTTGTATCTTATACCTACCCTGTTGTTTTGAGTGCTAGCGATGGCTCAGAGCCGTTGTCAGCACCTGACTGGGACAATTTGAGATGGCTCAGAGCCATTGTTAGCACTTAAAGGGTTAAAAAGCTGAACAAAAAGAAAGGGATAATTTTTTAACACCTTGATACTGGAAATAATTATACAGACAGCTATATACGTTGTATTGGCATAAATACATGAACTTTATTACTTCAGCAATTGAATTGCCATCAATCTCATATATACTGTAGCTAATTTCTGTTATCTACAGAGTGGGCACAACTAAAGATATAACGCAAGTTACAACCCACTATATATATTGACAAATCTATCTTACTGAGTCACATCTAAAGACTTCCTTTATAATAGAGATTTTGTTTTAGCACATTGAAATAAGGAACCATTAATCTGCATAGCCATTCAGACATCCAGACCACAAAATGGCGCTACGAAGGAATTCTAAGGCGAACAAAAATTTAAAACCCAGTAATACTACCAGTGCAGTGAACACTTTCTTTAAAAACATAGACAGAAAGAAAAAAGCTGATACTCCTCAAATATATAGTGAAGAAGAATCCTTGTCTGACAATCCAGATAATTCTCAAGCCCCTTCTTCTTCACCTAGCTCATTACCGCAAGCTAAAGATTACCCGGTGACTCTTAAAGCTATGGAAGCCATTATAAATCAAGTCAAATCCTGCATTAAGTCTGAATGCATGGATTTGAAAAAAGATATAAATGAATTGGATTTTCATGTAGAAACTTTAGAAGACGACAGAGAAGAACTAGTCAAAGAAATATCTGACATGTCTCATTCTATTGAAACACAGCAAGTACAAATTACTGAATTGGAACACAAGCTAGATGATATTGAGAACAGAGAGCTAGATGATATTGAGAACAACCTTCAAATTCGTTGAGTGCCTGAATCAGTAAAAAAGAGAAGATATTTCTGATCACCTACAAAATTTGTTTCAATCACTGGCTATTGCCAACCAGCAAGTGATCGAGGAGATATCTCTTTAAAGAGCACATAGTGCTTTACGACCTAAGCCTAATGACAATCAACCTCCTAGAGATATTATTGTGTGCTTCCAAAGCTACAGAGACAGAGAAAAGATATTCCAGCTAGCAAGAGCACAAATCTTCTCCTTCATGAGTGCTAAAATTAAAATATTCCAAGATCTTTCTACAAGAACACTTCAAATGAGAAAAGAGTTTGCCTTCTTCACTACTCACTTGCGATCCCTAAAGATCCCTTACAGATGGGGCTTCCCCGTCTCTCTGCAAATCATTAAAAATGGGAAATGCTATGAATGTTCTAATCCAGCCAATATAACTGACTTTTGCAAACAACTTGATCTTCCTCTCCCAGAAGTATCAAATACCTCCTCAACAAAAGATGCACCTACGCCTTCTAAACCACAGAGAAGACTGTGGTCTGAAATCGCCAGCAAACAGACCAAGAAGAAACAATGGGCTCCATGTACTAAACAGCGGGCGGACAGCTACTTAACTCGCGAAGCTGTCCACCCGCTTCCGCTACACACGGGCAACGGATCTGTTGATCCGCTTGCCCGTATGTATCATTACACACTCATCGGAGTTGTAATGCCCGCCCCTTCAATCGTGCGACCAATCACGCGACTGAAGGGGCTGTCAATCACCGAGAGCGAGCGTGCTCTCTGTGATTTTGCTTCGCCACCTAAGAGGTGGCGTAGGGTTTAAGAAGCAGTGGTCTAATGACTGCTGCTTCTTACATTGCGGGAAGCAGGTTCGCATATGCGAACCTGAACCGCAAAGGCTCCGGAGCAGCTTTCACTGCTTCGTACATGGAGCCCAATGTGTCAACCATCTAACCTCACTAGACACTTCTTGAACTATGGTAATATTGTCTGTGTTCTTCAGAGTTAGTAAGTATTACATTTTGGGTATCCTTACCTTGAAAATGTAAAATACCACATGCACTGACTTTTATATCTACAGACTTGTTGAGACATATCCTATGTTATAGAATAATTATTATCTGTTCTAATTTAACCTGTTCAGACTTCAATTGAATAAAATCAGCTTACACTGTATCTTTCAATAATGTGCATTATTGCTCAACCATAATGTTGAATTAATGTGCTGCAGGATCTTACCATGGGCCGTAATTTGATATTATAGCGTAGCCTATTTAACTATTCTAGTTTAAACTTGTTTAGACTTAGAGGCCAATTTAACAAACGTCTGTCGGACCTGATCCGACAGTGCGGATCAGGTCCGACAGACATAGCTGAATGCGGAGAACAATACGTTCTCCATATTCAGCATTGCACTAGCAGCTCACAAGAGCTGCTGGTGCAACACTGCCCCCTGCAGACTCACGGCCAATGGGCCGCCACCATGGGGGTGTCAATCAACCTGATCGTACTCGATCGAGTAGAATTGTGGCGATTCCTGTCCGCCTCATTAGAGCAGGCGGAGAGGGTTATGGAGCAGCGGTTTTTAGACCGCTGCTTCATAACTGCTGTTTCTGGTGAGTCTGAAGACTCGCCAGAAACACGGGCCTTCAAGCTCTTGATAGATAGGCCCATTAATTTGGTAATATGCTCTGAATCCTGTTGCATAATTTTATGCCTCTATACAAGACATATATATATATATATGTTATTAATTCTTAAGCTGCCTGATAGAGTAGGCTTCTTTGAGCCGTACTCCCCCCTATTGTTCCTTCTCTTTACTTCTTTTTCTCCCTCTCTGTATCCACATTTTCCTGATGGGTTAAATTTCGCCAGGTACTTTTTCTATTCTCCTACTCCCCGTTTCCCTCTTTATCTTAAATTCTCCCTCCCAAACCCTCTTCTCCCTTTTGTTTACGTTTTTGATTGTTTATATCATTTCAAAGAGTGCTTAATCTAAGTACAGAATATATTTCAACCACAACAACAGTAACTCTCCTTAGTCTTATCAGACACACATCTAATACATATAACCTCATCTAGGCATACATGGCTCCTCATTGCCTAGTTAATCATTTTAAAGTTGCTACACAAAATGATAAGGGCTTCCTAGCACCACAAAAACATTCCATAGCATTTTATGATTTTTTATAAGAAACAATTAGATGTAATAATGATTCAGGAAACACATTTTAGAGAAACTAGCAAACCCGTTTTATCTCATTTTTATTATGACCAACACTTTTTGAACTCTGGTCCGACAAAGTACAATGGGGTGTGTATTTCTTTTAGGAAGGGAACATCTTTCAAACTCCTAGAAAAATATCAAGATCAGGAAGGTAGAATATTGATCCTGGTGGGGCTTTACTATGGTAGACCTATAACTTTTGCCAATATTTATGCTCCTAACCGCCCCTCCCCACCCTTCTTTCGTAAAGTCATTAATCAACTAATAGATATCTCCAAAGGCCCAATATTACTAGGTGGGGACTGTAATTTTCCTATATGCCCAGCACTAGACACATCTACAGGTAAATCATATTTACGAAATAACCAAATAAAAGCCAATTGGCAAGCAATTCACGCAATACCCTTCTTTGACACCTGGAGAATAACCCATCCAACTACAAAAGATTTCACATTTTTTACCAACCCACAACACTCCTATGCCCGATTGGATAACATTTTTTGTGACCAAAGCACACTGACCACTTTAAGAGATTCTAGACTATACCACACTACTTGGACTGATCATAGTATGGTCAGTTCAAATTTCAAGTGGTCCTTCAAACCACAAAATTAACAGCTTTGGAAACTTAACGATCAAGGCCTCCATTACATATAGAGCGTCGCCCGCAAAAGCCAGTGACGCCAGATTTTACGCGATTTTGGTATTACATATACGGCGGAGCATACAAGTTACGCGCGTATTTTTCACCCCTTCGGATGTATTTTTTTTAACCATAGACTAACATAGAACAGACGCGCAATTTGGTATCCTATATACAGCGTAAGGACTTACGCGCGCAGAATTTAAAAAATCTACTCCATTCTCATCTCGCCACAAATTGCAGGCGCAGCAACCCTTGCACTGACTAAAAAACCAACGTAACTCCCTGGAAGCCTTAACAAACACATACATTTAAGCAGCTTCTCAAGGTTAAAGGGACAGTATACTATGATATTGGTTTTTTAAGGTTTAGATGTGTATTTGAAATAGTGTGAAGCCACAACATAATCAAATGGATTGAGCTTGTAGATACTTTATCACATTGTGGACATATATTTGCTTATTTACTTTAAATTTCTTCTCAAAACAATCAACAATACTTGGAGGAGAGAACAATGGGAAATCATAATTGTATTACCTTCATCTCTTTATATATGGGTTTATATATGAATTTTGAATAGCATAATTACGTGTCGCATTTATTTGAAATCACGGATCATTTTTACGAATGTTAGCCTAATTTGCATGAAACTACTCTTTTTTTACACTTTCTGTGGACAAAATACTGGCGTAAGTTACTTGCGACGACTAAAATGTGTATTTGCGCACATTTCAGAAGATCACCAGTTTGTCCTACTTATGCAAGTTTAGCATCTGACGGCGCAGTATATGTAATACCCCGATGTGTGAGGTGAAATTACGGGTGGCGCGGGTTCCCATGCTTGCGCCGAAACCTGCGCCGTATATTTGATCGCGCCCAATATCTTTTCTGACCCACTAATAACCACTGATATAGTTGAAAAAACTACTGAGTTCTTCACTTTCAATGATCCTACCTCTATCTCGGCTACTAATAATTGGGAGGCATATAAATGCTACATAAGAGGGGTGATAATGAGCCACACACACAAGCTACGTAAACAAAGAGCGGCACAATTCTTTTCACTTACGTCAGACTTTTATAATAGCAAAAAAGCACTAAAACAAAACCCCCAATCCCAGCAATTCTTAATACAGTCACAACAAGCAAGAGAAGCCCTCAATCAATACCTGGTTAAAAATGCGCACCTTCGTGCACTCACAACAAAATCTATTTTTTTTATTGAAAGCAATAAAGCTGGACGCCTATTGGTCAGATCTCTCAAAAAGAAAAGATATAAAACCTTTATTACTAAAATGTTAGACTCTTCTGGGTCTTCACTCACTACTAATACAGATATAGTTAATCAATTTGGAAAATACTACTCTTCCTTGTATAACCTCCCAGCTTCAAATTCAGATACTAAACTTAAATTGATTGATGACTATCTCTCACAAGTTCAATTACCCACCTTATCCATGGAAAACAGCAGGTCCTTGGACTCACAGTTTTCCATACAAGAAATCCTTTTAGCTATTAAAAATGTCCCTCAAGGTACAGCACCCGGACCTGATGGTTTTGCTCCTAAATTCTACCACTTGTTTAAGTCTCACCAAAGTCCCCACCTCCTAACGATGTATAATTCCCAATTTCCCTAGATCATGATTGCTACCTCTCACAGTCTCTTCTAGAAGCCACAATATCTGTCATCCCAAAGCCAGGGAAAGTCACAGAACATGTCTCTGATCCCCCAATATCCTTGATAAACATTGACATTAAGCTATATGCTAAATTATTGGCAACAAGAATAAATAAAATTCTTCTGACTCTCATTAATACCGATTAGGTAGGTTTCATTCCCAGCAGAGAAGCCAAAGATAATACTATTCGTTTACTACAAACCATATTTACTGCTAATGTCTCCAAAACTCCCCATATCCTACTTTCTACGGATGCAGAAAAGGCATTCGACGGGGTGGACTGGGACTTTCTCTGGGCCACTCTGTCAAAGTCTGCATTCTCACTAATCACCTGTGTAAAAACATTATATAATAACCCAACTGCTAGTATCAATGCTAATAATACCCTATCCCAAAAGATCCCCATAAGAAACGGAATGTGTCAGGGGTGCCCCCTCTCTCCTTTGTTATTTGCTCTGGTGGTGGAGGCTTTGGAAATGAGGGTTAGAAATAATATTCAAATACAGGGCATTACTTTTGGAGTGGCACAACAAAAATGCCTACTTTATGCTGATGATATCATATTTATGATTCACTCCCCGATTACTTTGTTGCCTGTCCTCCTCACAGAACTTGAGGATTATAAACAAGTCTCAAACTTCTCTATTTATTTGGACAAATCAATGTTAGTGCCTCTAATCTTACAGAAGATGAATCCCGATTTATCTCAACACACACCACTTTTCAGATAACAAATAAAATACACTATCTGGGAATTGATATTTCCCCTAACCAGTCTGATTTATTTGAACTTAATTATATCCCCCTTCAAAAGGAATCCCAAACTTCTCTTGAGATATGGCATAAGCAAGGCCATCTTTCTTGGTTGGGGCATATTAACGCAATAAAAATGACTTTTCTTCATAAATTCTTATACTTATTTCAGGTCCTCCCCTTAGACCCCCCCCCCCCCCCATATTCCTAACAAAACAGCAAAAAATGTTTGAATCTTTTATTTGGGCTTAGAAAAGAACTAGAGTAACTAAACATACTTTATACCTTAGCAGAGAACACGGTGGGTTGGGAGCTCCAAATCTTATTGCCTATTTTAAAGCAGATGCAAAAAGAAAGAGGGGGGGGAATGTGCCAGAATAGAACCTCCACGTAAACTTGGGTCCTAATGATAATATAAAGTTATATTACAATGTATACCCAACAGTTATGGCTTATATCGTGTTTTTCAAAATCCATCCCTACTACTCCCCACAAGTCTACCATATAATACAAGTCCTCCGTCAATCTTTCATTCAACAAAGGAAACAAGGATAAAAAACTATGGCTATGATTACGGCAAACGCCAAAATGCATAAGCCAGTCTAGGTATTATGCCTGCTCTGTTTGGATACAGCTTGTTCAATTTTTAATCTGGTTAATAAAGGTTTTTGTTTTTTAAAAACGAACTGTCTGAACTTTCTTCATTACCCTATTTTAAAGCAGCCCATGTCCAAACTTTCTTCATTACCCTATTTTAAAGCAGTCCATATAGCATGAATAATTGCATGGAAACATTCTCAACCTAATAAGCCCTGGGTGCAATTAGAATCCTTTTCAATTGGAGTACATAATCTAAGAGATTTATGCTGGTTCCCATCCAAATTCAGACCTCCAGATGCTAATACAAATTATTATGTTGCAGCTACGCTGCGGATATTAGATAAAACCCTTGCCTCCGATAAACTGATCTCGAGCCAACCGTCTCCTCTCACTCCTCTTCTGAATAACCGTCTTCTATTGCAAACACAAGTACATATTCCGATTGTTGCAGGCTCCCATACTAATGTCCCAGTGCATTTGGTACTAATTAAAGATCTTTTCATCTCTGGTTTCCCTATCTACAAGTGAGACACACTATAGTTAATAGCCCCTATAAAACAGACCTCACCAGACCTTTTACCCCCTTTGAAGTTTTATGTGCAACCCCCTCAATAACCAGATCTCATATTTCTATAATTTACAAAATATTGAGAGGCTCCTTCCCCACCAAAAAACCTTCCTATATAATAAAATGGGGAATTAGATATCACCCTAACAGAAACTCAATGGAGTCACATTTTTGTAGAGACCAAAAAATCATCTATATCATTAACAATTGCAGAATAATAATCTTTATTGGAAAAGCTCTCAGGCAGTAGATTTGAATCAGCCAATAGGAATGAGAGCTGCTTAAATCCTATTGGCTGATTTGAATAGTCAATAGGATTTTAGCAGCCCTATTTCCTATTAGCTGATTTAATTTTTTTCAGTCAATAGGAATGCAATGCTACCCCCAGTAAAGCGGTACCTTGCATTTGAATCCTCAGTGTGCGGCGGACGATTGCATAAAGGGGACCTCCACGTCGGATCGATGGACTTCTGTCTGAACCTCCACCTTGGACCTCCACCTCCGTGCATTGACCGATCCGACTCCGCAGGGATGAAGAAGAAGATGCCGGTCCCGCGATGGATGAAGATCGAGCTGCCGGGGTGAAGATCGTTCAAGCGGGACTTCAGCAACTGTGAGTATCTAAAGAGGGGTTAGTGCTAGGTTTTTTAAGTTTTTTTGGGGTGTTTTAGATTAGGGTTTGGGCATTTTTTTAAAGAGCTGAATGCCCTTTTAAGGGCAAGAAAAGGAGCTGAATGCCCTTTTATGGACAATGTCCATACAAATGCCCATTTCGGGGTAATGGGTAGCTTAGGTTTTTTTAGTTAGGTTTTTTATTTTGTAGGATTGGGGGGGTGGAGGTTTGTAATGTTAGGGGGTGTTTGTTTTTATTTTTAGAAAAAGAGCTGATTTCTTTAGGGCAATGCCCTACAAAAGGCCCTTTTAAGGGCTATTGGTAGTTTATTATAGATTAGGGTTCTTTTATTTTGGGGTGTTTTTTTATATGGAGTATTAGAATAGGAATAATTTTTATTATTTTGGATAATTCGTTTGTTATTTTGTGTAAAGTTTTTTTTTTCTTTTTGGGGTGTTTTCTTTAGAATAGCCATTTTCTTATTTTTAATGGGCAGCAAAAGAGCTGAATTCCCTTTTAAGGTCAATGCCCATACAAATGCCCTTTTCAGGGCAATGGGTAAATTAGGTTTTACTTTATTTTTTATTTTGTGGGTTTGGGGGGGGTGGGGGTTTGTATACTGTTAGGGGGTGTTTGTTTTTCTTTTGTAGAAAAAGAGCTGATTTCTTTAGGGCAATGCCCTACAAAAGGCCATTTTAAGGGCCTACAAAAGGCCCTTTTAAGGGCCCCTGGTAGTTAATTATAGATTAGGGTTTTTTATTTTGGGGTATTTTTTTTTTTTAAACAGGGTATTAGAATATGAATATTTTTTATTGTTTTGGATCATTTCATTTGTTATTTTTTGTAATGGTAGTTTTTTATTTTTTGTAATTTTAGTGTTTTTTATTTTTTGTAATGGTAGTTTTTTATTTTTGTAATGTTAGTTTTTAGTGTAAGGCAGCTTCGGTTTTACTTTTATTTCACAGGTACGTTTGTTTTTAGTTTTAAATAGGTATTATTTAGTTAATAATTGTAACTTTAATTTAGCTCTATTTTAATTATGTTAAAGTTAGGGGGTGTAAGGTTTAGTGTTAGGGTTATGGTTAGGGTTAGGTTTAGGGTTATGGTTAGGGTTAGGTTTAGGGTTAGGTATAGGGGTTAATATAGTTTAATTTAAGTTGTTGAGATGTGGGGGGCTGGGGGTTTAGGGGTAAATAGGTTTATTTAGTGGTAGTGATGTGGGAGGCCAGAGGTTTAGAGGTTAATAACTTTATTTAGTGGCTGCGATGCTTTCTTTGTGCACCCTCTATAGTGCAAAACTTGTAATCTAGGTGTTTATATGCTATGAGGCAGATGGTTATTAATATAAATTTTATTAAAGAAGAATAGAAATAGAAAATACAGACTTGGGTTTGGTGAGAATTTTATATTAATGCTAAAAATATACTATTCTGAGATATTGAGGGCAGGTGCCTATACAGTTTCATTTAATGGAAAAAAATAACTATATAAAGGGCAAATTTAGGTCCATGAAATTCGTAAATATTTATTTATAGTAAGTCACGTTTGGGGCCCTGGAGGTACATTATTGGCATAATTTGCTTCAGCAGGCAGCTTGGTCCCTGATTATTACAAGATGCTGCCTTAGTCTTGATATGTGTGGGCAGCACATCAAATCATCCTTCCCCCATTGAGAAGTGCCTCTAGCTGATGTAAGTGTTAAGCACAGGTGCATACACAGCCTAATGAAGATTCTGCCCAAAAATGTCCACAACATTTGCACGCTAACATCTAATTTGCCCAATATGAATAGAATGAGGCCGTCTTACTTATTTCTTCCCAAGAGGGTTTCACCTACAAAATTGAAATGGCAAATATAGATGAGTGTGCATGTGAATCCTTAAAAGTACTGTGTGCTCAATGGCTTAAATATTTTCATTTTTTCCAATAAATATAGCTAGACTAGTATCTACCTATTGCATAGTCCTGCAAGTTTTCCACAAAATAGGCCTAGATTACAAGTGTGCATACAAATATTAGCACTATTGTGCATTAACAAGCACAACCAATACTGCTTCTAGCTTTGTACTCATATTATAAGACTAAAGTTATTTTTCAATGCTTGTCAGGCCCTGAGAGGTTTACCTGGCTTACAATAAGGAGAAGGACATTAGCATGGCTGGAGCCTGAGGAGCATTATTGCTGTCTTATTTCAGATGTGGAGAAGGGACTGCTCTGAAGATAGCGTGACAGGTGAAAAGGAGTGCCGAAGTTTAGAGCATGTGGAGGCCCATGCAGTTAATGATAGTCATGACTTTGTCACCTGCTGTAAAGACAGCTCTATCTATGGTACTGATGGTGGAAATTACTTTGCTGAAGAATTAGTGACCAAGTCTGCACAGGTTTCAAAAAAGCTAAATTTTAGAGAGGTATTTTGGATTGAGCTTGGGCACAACACTTGACTGACTACATGTGATCCAAGTGCAATGAGTGAGCTAATAGCACACTTTGTGTTATCAATTAAAAGTAAAGGGGTAGCAAAAAAAGCTTAGGCTGCATTATTTATTATTATTATTATTATTATTATTATTATTTCTGGCACAAGACCAAATGCAAGATAATGCAACCTGCACTATCAATCAATTGAGATCCACTTGTAATAAATATATATATATATATATATATATATATATATATATATATATATATATATATATATATATGTGTGTGTGTGTCTATCTATCTATCTATCTATATATATATATATATATATATATATATATATATATATATATATATATAAAAGATATTTATATCTTAGATAATTACATGCAAGGCATTAGTCTGGTGGTCTTATTTTAGTTACGATAATAGCTTAGTGACACATCCTTATACTGAGACAGATAGCAAAATAAGTTCTGCTAAACATCTTTATTACCAAATGGGTCATTGTCCCATATAACAGCCAAAATATTAATAGTAATGTGATGAATGGCACTGGGAAGAGGTAAAATTAACTAAGCGGTCTTTGCAGCCTCTCTAACTATACCAGCCTCTGCGTCTTCCCAATTCTTATCTCATCCTGATACACTAAATAGAGGAGAGATGAATGAGTTTCAATGTACTGTAGCTGTAGGAGTCAGTTAGTGACTTTAACTCTAGCTAGATTATGAAAGTTTAATTTGGGCTTTACAGTACTTTTAATAAATAAATATATTTTTTTGCTTGTTAGCCTTTTTTGGTTTTAGGTTGTTCAATCTATTAACTAGTAAAATAGTTATCAGTTACCAATAATATTATTATCATCCAATTGTGACATGGCCAAGATACTTCTCTTCTAAAATATGAATCTTTCCATGTTTAGTTGCAATTTAAATGGATGGGGTTTCACAAAAAGCTGTAATACATAACAAAATTTTGTATTTTAGCTATAACAAAGAGAAATATGATTAAAATGTTCCTTTAACAGTAATTCTTTGTGCATAAAATTCATTTTAGGTGGATTGTTTAGAGGTATATGGTTTAAATGAGTAATGGGCAAAATGTCGGGATGCTGAATATGGCTGCAGGCAACATTATTCATTTTGTTTCGACACCAGATATATCAGTGTGAAAGAGCAACACACAAAGATCTGGATGCTATTTGGCTTTCATTTAACAACATTTTAAATTAGGGGGAGATAAAAGGCGAGTTTAAAATCCTCCACTACGCACAAAATATTGAAAAAATAACTCATTGTGTAGTTCAATAACAAATCTAGACAGGCCCAGAGGCTTGTTTTCCCACAGAAAACCTCTGAATTACATTGTTTCCAAAGCAGTAAAGGATTCTGGGTAAGATATGCAAATTAAGTACACAATGACACACCTTTTTACTTCAGTCTGCTTTTCAGCAGGTTCCCTTTACGCCAAAGTATCGCTGTTCACACAGCTTATAAACTTAGCTAGGGTTAGTGCAGTGATTCATAACCATCCCAGGACAGATTGTTTCATGGTTTTTGCCACTCATCAGCTGGGAGAAGGTTAGAATCACTGCTGGGTGAAGTTGATTCAAGGCATAATACAACAACATTTTAAATTAGGGGGAGATAAAAGGCGAGTTTAAAATCCTCCACTATGCACAAAATATAGAAAAAATAACTCATTGTGTAGTTCATTAACAAATCGAATGCCGAATCCCGAAATTTTGCCCATGCCTAGTTTAAATTACTTTTACTTACTTTGGGAGAGATTACACGTGGTGCGCTAACATTTGTGCAGAACTGATATTGGGTCCTTGTGTGCAATGGAAAGAGCACTCGTATTACAAATTAAAAGTAGATGCAATCACAAAAGCACAATCGGATTTTACACTTGTCAGATTAGCATGACTGAAAACCTTGCGTAAAGAGTAGTGAGTTAAAATTAAGTTGCAAAAAACACAACATAAATAAATTGAACATTACAATTACACTCATATAAACACTATTTGATTAAAAATTAGTCATATAAATATTAAAAGAAAAGAATATAAGTCCTCAAAGTTATATGGTACATGACAAGGTTTTTTGTCTCCAAAGGGCTATATAGTCTATATTTATCATATACTAAATATGTGTATGTATAAATAACATAGTAACATAGTAGAGGTTGGAAAAAGACAGTTCATCGAGTTCAACCTATACAAATCTTAATATACTTACAAAAAAGCTCCAGTTAATCTTAGATTAATCCCATTAAAAAGGTGACCCATTTAACACAAGCAGTAATATCCCTGAATTCTGTTTCTAGCCAGAAATGTATCTAAACCATGTTAAATGTATCTAAGGTATTGGCATTTACTACCTCCTCAGGTAATGAGTTCCATAATTTGATTGCTCTTACAGTGAAAAAACATTTACGTTGCTGGAGATTAAATCTCCTTTCCTCCAGCCTTAAATTGTAACCTCTTGTCACAAACAATTTTCCTGGAATAAACAGAGCTTCTGCCATCTCTGTATATATTTATATAAAGTAATCATGTCCCCTCTCAATCACCTTTTATAGAGAAAACCGACGCAGTTTGGTTAACCTCTCCTCATAGCTTAAAGGGACAGTCTACAGTACACTAAAATTGTTATTGGTTAAAAAATATAGATAATGCCTTTACTACCCATTCCCCAGCTTTGCACATCCAACATTGATATATTAAAGGGATATTCCAGCCAAAATTGGAATCCACATGGATGCATTTCGAAGCAATTTTGTATTATAAATGTATTAGCAAAAATGCTTCTAATAAAAGCTATAGCTGTGTATTTAAGTATACACCGTGCACCAGCATTTTAAACACAGCACTTGCTCAGAGAGCCTAAGGTGCTTGTACCATCTGGTAATGACTTAATTTGTTACTTGCTGATATGATACAAGCCCCACTGATTATCTGAGCAGCTGCATAATTTAAAATGTGGGTGCAGTGACAATATTTAGCTATGCTTCACATGCACATGCAGAGAAAAATGTTTAAACTAAAACAGTGATAACGTTTACGAGAAGCATTTTTGCCAATCCATGTATATTGCAAATATGTTTCTATTCAAAGATGTAATAAATCTATGTTCATTTAAATTTAAACCTCTAAATGTCTGCCTTTTTCTATACCACTACAGACAGCCTCTTATCACATGCTTTTTTAATTTGCTTTTCACAACAGGAGACTGGGCCATATAGATAACATGTGTTCATGCCCGAGGAGTTATTTAAGATTTAGCACAACACAGTACTAAATGCAAGTCAATAGATAATAAATAAAAAGTCATGTGATCAGGGGGCTGTCAAAAGATGCTTAGATACAAGGTAATCGTAGAGGTAAAAAAAATATTCTTATAACTGTGTTCACCATGCAAAACTGGGGAATGGGTAATAAAGGGATTATCTATCTTTTTAAACAATAAAATTCTATTGTAGACTGTCACTTTAAATTCTACATTTCCCTTATTAGCTTTGTGGCCATTCTCTGAACTTTTTTCTAAGTCTACAATGTCTTCTTTTGAGATCGGTCCCCAGAACTGCACTCCAGGGATTTATATATACACTTACCAGGGATTTATATAGTGACATATTTATGCTTTCCTCCCTTGCATCAATGCCTCTTTTAATGCATGCTAGTATCTTATTAGTCTTAGAAGTCACTGCCCTGCATTGTGCGCTCATCTTTAGCTTGTTATCTATTACTACTCCAAAATCCCTTTCATCCTCTGTTTGGCTAAGTCTTGTCCCATTTAAATAACAGATTGTCTACTTATTTTTACTTCCAAAATGTAGAACCTTGCATTTTCCAGTATTAAATCTCCTTTTCCATTTACCTGCCCATTCTTCTAATTTATATGTATATATGTTTGTACATATGTATTTATGTGTTTTACTGTATATTTACTGTAAATATTTAGCATTCCAATGTTCTTCACATATAGGACAATGTTATTTTATTGTAAATATATATATTCCTATATATTCCTATATAAAAATAAATATAAATGTAATATTACAAATTACATTTTTTTCTATGTGAAGAACATAGGAATGTAAAATATGCGTAATGCATTTCATGTTTTGCACTTTAGGTCTAAAGCGATGTTGGGTTAGCGCACATGAAGAATTAGTAAACGTAAACGCGCCTTAAGAAATATTAAATATAACATTTTAAAAAATATTAATAATATTTATTGAAAATTATTATAGACACTGTGCAAAATTCTAAATAATCCATTGAATATCCATAGAATGAATATATATATATATATATATATATATATACAGTATATATATATATATATATATATATATTTATATTTAAATATATATAAATAATAATTTTTAATAATAATTATTAATATTTTTTTATATTTTATATTTAATATTTAAAAAGTGCATTTAAGATTACTAATCCTACTACACCATGTTAGACCTAAAGCACAAAACCCAAAGCATGTTATGCATATTTTACATTTCTATGTTCTTCACATAGGAAAATGTAATTTTTATTATTAAATATGGGCCAGATTAAAAGTTGAGCTCAAAATATCACTTCTGCAAAAGCAATATTTGCACTCTGCTGAGTAATACCAGCGCACGCAAATGTGCGCTGGTATTACAAGTGAGGTGCAATGCAAACACGACCTTGCATCCGCATTACACAGAAGCATTTCTCTCATGAGACCGCACTTCTATAGGCTCCAATATGAGCCACGTTCTGATGCCGTATATACCCATATTAACACATAAATATATATATGTAAATAAGCATATGCATATATCTTTATGGAGAACACACAGTCTCCATAGACCGCAATGTAAAGGCAGTTTTCAGTGCTGTTTTTTTTCTGACAACCCACATATGCTCCATTCAACCAATAAATTCTGCTTTGTGTAAAATTAAAGATGCTACAATTTGTATTTTATTTTTATACAACTTCACACTTAAGTTTAGGGGCAATTGGGGCACATTTTTAAAATCAACCATACGTCTTAACTCTGGTTAAATTTCAGAGCACTTATCACTAATGGGAGCTTGTTGTAGCAATAACCAGCTACTTGTAATGGCACACTCACAAACGGGAAATTTGACCATTTGCGGGCGCTCAATAAATAAGAGCTCCACTTGTAATCTACCCCTATATATTTATACATATAGTTGATAATATAAAATAGATATCTATACCTATATATCTAAAGGAATAGATGTATAGGTATATATATATTCTGTGCTCTCCATTGAAGTCTATGGAAAGAATAAGTTAATGCAGTCATGATATTTGAAGTCCTTTGGTTAGCATGCATCAGGTTTTGTTTGTGCGCAGACTTTTTACTTTCAACTTGTAATATGCGCTGTACCTCGCAAAAAACTTACTTCTAGCAAAGTTTATGCTCAAGAGGGAGAGCTAAATACAAATCCACTTTATCATTATATAACTCTAGTATCTAGTGGGTTACAAATGTAGAATTTATACACTAATATTGTAGTATGATGCATGTCAGCACCCCCATTAAGCTGCAAAGGGCTCCATATATTATGTGTGCTGTGTCGTCACCACTTTTGTTATCCCCCCAAATATTAAGTTCTAGAACCGCCACTGTGAAGAAGGCCGTACATCTAATATATAATAATATGCTAATGTATTATTTTTAGCAAGTTTATCAGTTTTGAGCTTTGCCAAATTCTCAGATATTCTCAGCGACTCTAATTACACTAAATTACACTAAACTCCAATTAATAAGTTGTTTTGGCCATTAAATATTAAGCAAGTAGCGTATTTATGCTGCCATAGAAACCGTGAATTCTGGTACTACTTTCTTTTAAAAAAATAAAAAAGGCAATGTTTTTTTAAAGCTTCAATCCGCACCTTTTACTAAGCAGCATAAGCTGCTTCTGAGCCATTGCAGGGCAGATTGCCACATGCAAGCCTGATTCCCACAAGACCGATGCGTCTTACACTCTCCGCCACTTCTTTTTTTTTTTAGGGCAATCACCACAAACACTTTCACTTATCTCACTTGATTGGTCACATGAGAGAAGGGGGCGGCATTACAACCTCATCAGAGTTTGCAATAATACATACAGGCAGCTCTCAAGTTAAGAACCTTGTCCACACATCTTTTAGTACATGGGGCCCAATGAGTAACTTAAAAAGTAGAAATACTGTCTACATGGGCAATAAGTGTTGATAATGTATTTCCCAGCAAATGTCCACCATAGGTGTAGGGGAAAAACATAATTTATGTAAGAACTTACCTGATAAATTCATTTCTTTCATAGTGGCAAGAGTCCATGAGCTAGCGACGTATGGGATATACATTTCTACCAGGAGGGGGAAAAGTTTCCCAAACCTCAAATGCTTATAAATACACCTCCTACCTCACACATACCTCCGTTTTAACGTACAGCAAAGTAGTGAGGTGTAAAAAAGGAGTAAAAAAGCATACAAAAAAGTGGAACTGGAAAAAATAATGTGCTTTTATACAAAAAAATCATAACCATCAAAAAAGGGTGGGCCTCGTGGACTCTTGCCACTATGAAAGAAATTAATTTATCAGGTAAGTTCTTACATAAATTATGTTTTCTTTCATGTAAGTGGCAAGAGTCCATGAGCTAGTGATGTATGGGATATAATACCCAAGATGGGGAAATCCACAGAGTCACTAGAGAGGGAGGGATAAAAATAAAAAAAGCTATTTTCGCTGAAAGAATTAAATCTAAATAATAATTAAGTTTTCTTGAAATTTAAAAAAACTCAAATTATAGGCAAAGTAATCAAACTGAGACAACTGCCTGAAGAACTTTTCTACCAAAGACTGCTTCTTCTGAGGAAGCAAATACTTTAAAATGGTAAAATTTAGTAAATGTATGCAAAGACGACCAAGTTGCTGCTTTGCAAATCTGATCAATTGAAGCTCCATTCTTGAAAGCCCAAGAAGTGGCAACTGATCTTGTAGAATGAGCTGTAATTCTTAGAGGCGGAGACTGCCCCGCCTCCAAATAAGCCTTGTGAATCAAAAGTTTTAACCAAGATGCCAAAGAAAGAGGCTTTCTGACCTTTGCTGGAACCAGAGAAAATAATGAATACACTAGAAATCTTTCTGAAATCCTTGGTAGCCTAAACATAGTATTTCAAAGCTCTTACCACATCCAACGAATGTAGAGATCTCTCAAGAGAGTTCTTAGGATTAGGACACAAAGAAGGAACAACAATTTCCCTACTAATGTTGTTAGAATTCACAACCTTAGGTAAAAATTTAAACAAAGTCCATAAAACCACTTTATCTTGATGGAATATAAGATAAGGAGACTCACAAGAGAGAGCCGACAACTCAGAAACTCTTCTATCAGAAGAGATAGCCAAAAGAAATAACACTTTCCAAGAAAGTAGTTTAATATCTAAAGAATGCATAGACTTAAAAGGAGGAGCCTGCAAAATCCTTAAAACCAAATTAAGACTCCAAGGCGGAGAAATAGACTTAATAACAGGTTTGATGTGAACCAAAACCTGAACAAAACAGTGAATATCAGGAAGTTTAGCAATCTTTCTATGAAATAAAACAGAAAGAGCAGAGATTTGTCCTTTCAAAGTATTTGCAGACAAACCCTTATCCAAACCATCCTGAAGAAACTGTAAAATCCGAGGAATTCTAAAAGAATGCCAAAAAAATATAAGAGGAGCACCATGAAATATAGGTTTTACAAACCCGATAATAAATCTTCTTTGAAACAGACTTACAAGCTTGTAACATAGTGTTAATCACTGAGTCAGAGAAACCTCTATGACTAAGAACTAAGTGTTCCATTTCCATACCTTCAAATTTAGAGATTTGAGATCCTGATGGAAAAACGGCCCTTGAGACAGAAGGTCTGGCCTTAAAAGAAGTGGCCAAGGCTGTCAACTGGACATCCGGGCAAGATCCGCATACCAGAACCTGTGAGGACATGCTGGATACACATGAGATTATTCTATAACGATCTTGGAGATCACCCTTGGAAGAAGAACTAGAGGCGGAAAACTGTAAACAGGTTGGTAAAACCAAGGAACTGCTAAAGCATCCACCATCTCTGTCTGAGGATCCTTGTATCTGGAAAGATATCTGGGAAGTTTCTTGTTCAAACTAGAGGCCATCAAATCTATTTCTGGAAGACCCCACATTTGTACAATCTGAAGAAACACATCTGGATGGAGAGACCACTCCCCCGGATGCAAAGTCTGACAACTGAGATAATCCGCTTCCCTATTGTCTACTCCTGGAATATGAATTGCAGAAATTAGATAAGAGTTGGACTCGGCACAAGAAAGTATCCGAGTAACTTCTTTCATTGCTAAAGAGCTGCAAGTCCCTCCCTGATGATTGACATATGCCACTGTTGTGATATTGTCTGTCTGAAAACAAATGAAAAGTTCTCTCTTTAACAGAGGCCAAGCCTGAAGAGCTCTGAAGATACCACAGAGTTCTATAATATTGATTGGTAACCTCGCCTCTTGAGGTTTCCAAACCCCTTGTGCAGTCAGAGACCCCCAGACAGCTCCCCAACCTGTAAGACTTGCGTCTGTTGAGATCACAGTCCAGGAAGGATGAACAAAAGAGGCCCCTTGAACAATCCGATGATGGTCCAACCACCATGACAGAGAGTGTTGAATGTTGGGATTTAAGTACTGTATATCAGTTGTGATATCCGAGTATAATCCCTGCACCATTAATTCAGCATGCAAAGCTGCAGAGGTGTCATATGAAAATGAGCAAACAGGATCGTGTACGATGCTGCAGTCATAAGACCTAAAACTTCCATGCACATAGTCACTGAAGGGAAACATCAAGACTGAAGGTTTAGACAAGCTAATACCAATTTCATTTGTCTCTTGTCTGTTAAAGACAAAGTCATGGACACTAAATCTAGCTGGAAACCTTAAAAGGTGACTTTTGTCTGAGGAAAACTCTTTTGTAAATTGATCCTCCAACCATACCTTTGAAGAAACGACACTAGTTGTTTCATGTGAGATTCTGCTAAATGAAAAGACTGAGCTAGTTCCAAGATATCGTCCAAATAAGGAAACACCACAATACCCTGCTCTCTGATTACAGATAGAAGGGCACCAACAACTTTCAAAAAGATTTTTGGAGCTGTTGCTAGGCCAAATGAAAGAGCAACAAACTGGTAATGCTTGTCTAGAAAAGAGAATCTCAGAAACCGATAATGGTCTGGATGAATTGGAATATGAAGATAAGCATCCTGTAAGTCTATTGTGGACATAAAATGCCCTTGCTGAACAAAAGGCAGAGTAGTCCTTATAGTCACCATCTTGAAAGTGGGGACTCTTACAAAATGATTTAGAAGTTTCAGATCCAGAACTGGTCTGAAAGAATTCTCTTTCTTTGGGACAATGAATAGATTTGAATAGAAGCCCAAACACTGTTCCTTTAGAGAAACTGGAACAATCACCCCTGAAAGCTCTAGATCTGAAACACACTTCAGAAAAGCCTGAGCCTTCACAGGATTTGTTGGAACATGACAAAGAAAGAATCTTCCGACGGTAGGTCTTATTCTGAAACCTATTCGATACCATTGACACACAATATTCTGAATCCACTGATTCTGAACTGAACCTGAACAAATTTCCTGAAATAATTTCAATCTGCCCACCACCAGTTGAACTGGATTGAGGGCCGCACCTTCATGCTTGGTTTCCAATTGTAACCAGAGACCTTAGGGGAAGGAGTCGTCTTTTGTTCCTTATTCTGACGAAAGGAACGAAAATGATTAGGAGCCTTAAATTTACCTTTAGAATTTTTATCTTGAGGTAAAAAAACTCCTTCCCCCCAGTAATACTGGAAATAATACAACCCAATTGAGAACCAAATAGATTCTTACCCTGGAAAGACAAAGATAATATAGATTTAGACACCATGTCAGCATTCCAAGATTTAAGCCATAAAGCTCTTCTGGCTAAAATAGCTAAAAACATAGATTTAACACCAATCTTAATAATGTCAAATATAGCATCACAAATTAAATGATTAGCATGTTGAAGCAGAAGAATAATGCTAGACAAATCATGATCTTCTACCTGATGAGCTAAACTGTACAACCAAAAAGTTGAAGCAGCAGCCACATCAGCCATCGAAATGGCAGGTCTAAGAATATAACCAGAATGTAAATAAGCTTTCCTTAGATAAGATTCAATCCTTAAAAAAGGATCCTTAAAAGAAGTAATGTCTTCCATAGGAATAGTAGTACGTTTGGCAAGAGTGGAAATAGCCCCATCAACCTTAGGGACTTTTTCCCAAAACTCCAAATTAGCCACAGGTAGAGGATACAACTTCCTAAACCTAGAAGATGCATTAAAAGAAGAACCAGGCTTAGACTATTCTTTAGTAATCATATCAGAAACAGCATCTGGAATTGGAAAAACCTCAGGAGCAACCTTAGGAGGTTTAAAAACAGAATTTAAATGTTTACTGATTTTTTTTATTAAGAGGACTAGACTCTTCAATACCCAAAGTAACCAGAACTTCCTTTAACAAAGAACGAATATAATCAATCTTAAACAGATAGGAAGATTTGTCAATTTTACAATCTGAATCAGGATCCTCTGAACCAGAGGAATCCTCATCAGCAGAGGACATTCATCAGAAATATGAGAAGTTTTAAAAGACCTTTTACATTTTTTTGAAGGTGAAATAGCAGACATATTCTTATCTATAGCTGCAGCAATATAATCTTTTACATCTGCAGGAATATTAGGTACGTTAGACGTTGAAGGAACAACAGCCGATGTTTTAGTACTAATAGAAACATTATCTGCATGCAAAAGCTTATCATGACAGATGTCACATAATTGAGCTGAAGAAATAACATCAGTTAATTTACAACAAACACACTTAGCTTTGTTAGAAACCGTGTTCATGCAGCATGGTTTTTACAGCAACATCAGAAGCAGGATCAGACTGAGACATCTTGCAAAATGTAAAAAGAAAAAAACATTTAAACAAAATATCCAATTTCCTCATATAGCAGTTTCAGAAATAGGAAAAAATGCTTATACAAAAGTAAAATGCAAAAAAATAAGCATTAAAGCTCTTGATAATATGAAGAGAATCAGAAGCAATAAAGGAAGAGGGGTAATATACAAAAACTTTTGGCGCCAAGTATGACGCAAAAGGAAGTTAAAAAAAAATGTTGGCGCCAAAACTAACATCAGGAAATGACGCAACTCACGTCATAACAAGCGTGACTTCGCGCCAAAACAACTTACATCAACAAAGACTCAGGAAATGATGAACTTGCGTTACCTTAGAATGACGCCATTAAGAAAGGCATTTTGCGTCCTCGCAAGCCTAGTTTGCCCGCAAAAATTTTGGAAAAATAAAGTCAAATTTGAGAAAACTAAAACCCCAGGTAAGAAAAAATTATCTTCCCAATATAAATTCCATACTGTAACTGATAGACCGCAGAAAAAGGAAAATATACATAGACCTGAATCTTGGCAAATATAAGTAAATACATATATTTAAAACTTTATAACGCCAAAGATATGTGAGAGTATCTTAAAAATTGATACATACTTACCGGAAGACACCCATCCACATAAAACAGACATAGGAGTATAAAGTCAATCTAAAAAGGGAGGCAGGAGATGAATCCCTGCAACCGATTACAGAGAGCCCTTGAAAGGATTTCCCAGTGGTGAAACCACTAAATCAACAGGCAATGCTCCATTCACGTCCCTCTGACAAATACTGTACTCTGAGAGGAATTGGGCTTCAGAATGCTTAGAAGCACCTATCACAGAAGAAATCAAGCACAACTTACTTCACCATAGGAGGCAAAGTTTGTAAAACTGAGGTATGTGTGTGGTGGGAGGTGTATTTATAGGCATTTGGAGGTTTGGGAAACTTTGATCCCTCCTGGTAGGAATGTAGATCCCATACGTCACTAGCTCATGGACTCTTGCCACTTACATGAAAGAAATTTAACTCTAAATTCAAGAAGATGAATCATGGACTAACTGTGCTCCAGTCATATGCACACCCTGGATTAATCCTCCACCTTTCTCCCCTTTAAATCACAGAAAAAATAAAAGGAGTAACATGAACATATACAGACACATTATGCTGCTCATTTTCATTATGATTTATTACACTCAGTAAAGATAATGCAACCTGTACTACTGATTGAGCTCCACTTGTGATTTACAGTATCGTACAAAAGTGAGTACACCTCTCACATTTTTGTAAATATTTTATTATATATTTTCATGTGACACCTGAGACCTTGTAACACTAACGAGTCACCGGGGAGGGAAAATGGCTAATTGGGCACAATTTGGACATTTTCACTTAAGGGTGTACTCACTTTTGTTGCCAGCGGTTTAGGCATTAAAGGGCCACTAAGCCCAAAATCTTTCTTTCATGATTCAGATAGAGAATAGAAATTTAAACAACATTACAATTTACTTCCATTATTTATTTTGCTTCATTTTTAAAATATCCTTAGTTGAAGAAAAAGCAATGCACATGGTGAGCCAATCACACGATGCTTCTATGTTCAGCAACCAATCAGCAGCTAGTGAGCATATCTAGATATGCTTTTCATCAAAGAATATCAAGAGAATAAAACAAATTAGATAATATAAGTAAATTAGAAAGATGTTTAAAATTGCATTCTCTTTCTAAATCATAAAAGAAAAAATGTGGGTTTAATGTCCCTTTAATGGCTGTGTGTTGAGTTATTTTAAGGGGGACAGCAAAATTACAATGTTATACAGGCTGTACACTCACTACTTTACATTGTAGCCAAGTGTCATTTCTTCAGTGTTGTCGCATGAAAAGATATAATAAAATATTTACAAAAATGTGAGGGGTGTACTCAATTTTGTGAGATATTGTATATATATATATATACTATAGGAATGTGTGTGCTTACAATTGAAGAAAATGGCATCAAATAATTACAGCTCAATATGACAAATTGCCTGATTTTTACCTGTTCTTGAAACTAAAGTAAATAACAGCATACATGAATTTGGAAAACTCTGGCCTAGATTTAGAGTTCGGCGGTAGCCGTCAAAACCAGCGTTAGAGGCTCCTAACGCTGGTTTTGGCCGCCCGCTGGTATTTGGAGTCAGTGATTAAAGGGTCTAACGCTCACTTTGCAGCCGCGACTTTTCCATACCGCAGATCCCCCTATGCCATTTGCGTAGCCTATCTTTTCAATGGGATCTTTCTAACGCTGGTATTTAGAGTCGTTTCTGCAGTGAGCGTTAGAGCTCTAACGACAAGATTCCAGCCGCCTGAAAAAAGCAGGAGTTAAGAGCTTTCTGGCTAACGCCGGTTTATAAAGCTCTTAACTACTGTACCCTAAAGTACACTAACACCCATAAACTACCTATGTACCCCTAAACCGAGGTCCCCCCACATCGCCGCCACTCGATTAAAATTTTTAACCCCTAATCTGCCGACCGCCACCTACGTTATACTTATGTACCCCTAATCTGCTGCCCCTAACCCCGCCGACCCCTATATTATATTTATTAACCCCTAACTTGCCCCCCACAACGTCGCCGCAAGCTACTTAAAATAATTAACCCCTAATCTTCCGACCGCAAATCGCCGCCACCTACGTTATCCCTATGTACCCCTAATCTGCTGCCCCTAACATCGCCGACCCCTATGTTATATTTATTAACCCCTAATCTGCCCCCCACAACGTCGCCGACACCTACCTACACTTATTAACCCCTAATCTGCCGAGCGGACCTGAGCGCTACTATAATAAAGTTATTAACCCCTAATCCGCCTCACTAACCCTATCATAAATAGTATTAACCCCTAATCTGCCCTCCCTAACATCGCCGACACCTACCTTCAATTATTAACCCCTAATCTGCCGACCGGAGCTCACCGCTATTCTAATAAATGTATTAACCCCTAAAGCTAAGTCTAACCCTAACACTAACACCCCCCTAAGTTAAATATAATATTTATCTAACAAAATAAATTAACTCTTATTAAATAAATGATTCCTATTTAAAGCTAAATACTTACCTGTAAAATAAATCCTAATATAGCTACAATATAAATTACATTTATATTATAGCTATTTTAGGATTAATATTTATTTTACAGGTAACTTTGTATTTATTTTAACCAGGTACAATAGCTATTAAATAGTTAAGAACTATTTAATAGTTACCTAGTTAAAATAATTACAAATTTACCTGTAAAATAAATCCTAACCTAAGATATAATTAAACCTAACACTACCCTATCAATAAAATAATTAAATAAACTACCTACAATTACCTACAATTAACCTAACACTACACTATCAATAAATTAATTAAACACAATTGCTACAAATAAATACAATTAAATAAACTATCTAAAGTACAAAAAATAAAAAAGAACTAAGTTACAGAAAATAAAAAAATATTTACAAACATAAGAAAAATATTACAACAATTTTAAACTAATTACACCTACTCTAAGCCCCCTAATAAAATAACAAAGACCCCCAAAATAAAAAATTCCCTACCCTATTCTAAAATACAAAAATTACAAGCTCTTTTACCTTACCAGCCCTGAACAGGGCCCTTTGCGGGGCATGCCCCAAGAATTTCAGCTCTTTTGCCTGTAAAAAAAAACATACAATACCCCCCCCCAACATTACAACCCACCACCCACATACCCCTAATCTAACCCAAACCCCCTTAAATAAACCTAACACTAATCCCCTGAAGATCTTCCTACCTTGTCTTCACCATCCAGGTATCACCGATCCGTCCTGGCTCCAAGATCTTCATCCAACCCAAGCGGGGGTTGGCGATCCATAATCCGGTGCTCCAAAGTCTTCCTCCTATCCGGCAAGAAGAGGACATCCGGACCGGCAAACATCTTCTCCAAGCGGCATCTTCTATGTTCTTCCATCCGATGACGACCGGCTCCATCTTGAAGACCTCCAGCGCGGATCCATCCTCTTCTTCCGACGACTAGACGACGAATGACGGTTCCTTTAAGGGACGTCATCCAAGATGGCGTCCCTCGAATTCCGATTGGCTGATAGGATTCTATCAGCCAATCGGAATTAAGGTAGGAATTTTCTGATTGGCTGATGGAATCAGCCAATCAGAATCAAGTTCAATCCGATTGGCTGATCCAATCAGCCAATCAGATTGAGCTCGCATTCTATTGGCTGTTCCGATCAGCCAATAGAATGCGAGCTCAATCTGATTGGCTGATTGGATCAGCCAATCGGATTGAACTTGATTCTGATTGGCTGATTCCATCAGCCAATCAGAATATTCCTACCTTAATTCCGATTGGCTGATAGAATCCTATCAGCCAATCGGAATTCGAGGGACGCCATCTTGGATGACGTCCCTTAAAGGAACCGTCATTCGTCGTCTAGTCGTCGGAAGAAGAGGATGGATCCGCGCTGGAGGTCTTCAAGATGGAGCCGGTCGTCATCGGATGGAAGAACATAGAAGATGCCGCTTGGAGAAGATGTTTGCCGGTCCGGATGTCCTCTTCTTGCCGGATAGGAGGAAGACTTTGGAGCACCGGATTATGGATCGCCAACCCCCGCTTGGGTTGGATGAAGATCTTGGAGCCAGGACGGATCGGTGATACCTGGATGGTGAAGACAAGGTAGGAAGATCTTCAGGGGATTAGTGTTAGGTTTATTTAAGGGGGTTTGGGTTAGATTAGGGGTATGTGGGTGGTGGGTTGTAATGTTGGGGGGGGGGTATTGTATGTTTTTTTTTACAGGCAAAAGAGCTGAAATTCTTGGGGCATGCCCCGCAAAGGGCCCTGTTCAGGGCTGGTAAGGTAAAAGAGCTTGTAATTTTTGTATTTTAGAATAGGGTAGGGAATTTTTTATTTTGGGGGTCTTTGTTATTTTATTAGGGGGCTTAGAGTAGGTGTAATTAGTTTAAAATTGTTGTAATATTTTTCTTATGTTTGTAAATATTTTTTTATTTTCTGTAACTTAGTTCTTTTTTATTTTTTGTACTTTAGATAGTTTATTTAATTGTATTTATTTGTAGCAATTGTGTTTAATTAATTTATTGATAGTGTAGTGTTAGGTTAATTGTAGGTAATTGTAGGTAGTTTATTTAATTATTTTATTGATAGGGTAGTGTTAGGTTTAATTATATCTTAGGTTAGGATTTATTTTACAGGTAAATTTGTAATTATTTTAACTAGGTAACTATTAAATAGTTCTTAACTATTTAATAGCTATTGTACCTGGTTAAAATAAATACAAAGTTACCTGTAAAATAAATATTAATCCTAAAATAGCTATAATATAAATGTAATTTATATTGTAGCTATATTAGGATTTATTTTACAGGTAAGTATTTAGCTTTAAATAGGAATAATTTATTTAATAAGAGTTAATTTATTTCGTTAGATAAAAATTATATTTAACTTAGGGGGGTGTTAGTGTTAGGGTTAGACTTAGCTTTAGGGGTTAATACATTTATTAGAATAGCGGTGAGCTCCGGTCGGCAGATTAGGGGTTAATAAGTGTAGGTAGGTGTCGGCGACGTTGTGGGGGGCAGATTAGGGGTTAATAAATATAACATAGGGGTCGGCGATGTTAGGGCAGCAGATTAGGAGTACATAGGGATAACGTAGGTGGCGGCGGTTTACGGAGCGGCAGATTAGGGGTTAAAAGTGTAATGCAGGGGTCAGCGATAGCGGGGGCGGCAGATTAGGGGTTAATAAGTGTAAGGCTAGGGGTGTTTAGACTCGGGGTACATGTTAGAGTGTTAGGTGCAGACGTAGGAAGTGTTTCCCCATAGGAAACAATGGGGCTGCGTTAGGAGCTGAACGCTGCTTTTTTGCAGGTGTTAGGTTTTTTTTCAGCTCAAACAGCCCCATTGTTTCCTATGGGAGAATCGTGCACGAGCACGTTTTTGAGGCCGGCCGCGTCCGTAAGCAACTCTGGTATCGAGAGTTGCATTTGCGCTAAATATGCTCTACGCTCCTTTTTTGGAGCCTAACGCAGCATTTGTTTGAACTCTCGATACCAGAGTTAAATTTATGGTGCGGCCAGAAAAAAACCCGCGGAGCGTTAACAGCCCTTTTACCGCCAAACTCCAAATCTAGCCGTCTGTAAGCAACAAAATCTATTATATGATTAGCTAACATGTAACCAGAAACACAACTGTAAACTAAAACAATAAAAACACTTGACTTTGAGAGAAAAAATGTTTTAATTATTTTTTATGTTAATTATATATTTTGCAAAGTTATTTTTATTATTATTTTTATTTTTTTAATTTTTTAAATGTAATGTTCATCCCAAGCTTAAAACATACTTTACATGTCAAATTTGAAGAATGTTATGAATGCAATGGAAACAAAAAACAGATTCAGTTTTTTTTAACTTAAAGGGACAGTTTTTAATTAAAAAATGTTCTCCCCTTTAATTTGTTCCCAATGATTCACTTTACCTGCTGCAGGGTATTAAATTGTTTACAAGTATTTCCATTAATCTTATATTGGCATTTGAAATAGTTTATTTAGCCTGTGCTATCCCCACCCATCCTAAACATTTTTGGCCTCAAGACCAAGCTGTGTTACATTCCCAGTGGGTTATAGAAGAGATAAGGTAATAAAATGTTAATTGTCCATTGTTCTCTCCAAGTATTGGTGATTGGTTTATGGACAGATATAATATAAAGAAGCAGATATATGTACAAAATGTGATAAAGTAATGAAATCTGATTATACCTACAAGCTCAACCCATTTTATTAGGTTGTGGCTTCAAAACACAAAATCCTCTAATTCATATACACAAATACATCTTAAAAAGCAAATCTCATACATTTTATACTCTGCAGCTGGTAAAAAAAAGTAATTGGAAACACATTAAGGGAAAAACTATTTTATAGTATACTGTCCCTTTAATGCTTCATGTATGCTAACAAATAAATACAATAGCCATTTTAGTAAATTAATAAACGTGTGATTATGGTGAGTTAGGGAGTTATGTTCTGTATGTCTAATTTATTCTGTAGCACAAGAGGTGCCTCTCATTACTAATTATACCTACAAGTCTATATTATGGAAGAAACCAGTTTAATTAATTTTACAAGTTAGACACATAGTTAATGATAAAGATACTTAAGCTACTCCGACAGTGGATACACCAGAATATTTTTTTATTATTGTTAATGTAAATCCTTTAAAGGTGTCATAATGAACTTAAATAATTTTATACAAATACAGCTACAAAACCATTCATTTATACAATGATGAAAGAGCTTGCATTGTATGATATTGTCAGTGTACCATTAATAAAACATCTGGAAAATATTACACAGATATAACTTTAATTTTGCCCTTTGCAGCACACAGTATGTTTTATTTTTACCATAAATATAACCCAGTGGTGCTGATAAATACTTTTTATTATCACAATGCACAATGTATTCTAATATTGTTCATAATGAGGTGAGTATTGATTAACAACCTTTGTGCAGTCTCCCATCCTATGAGGTATCAGAAAGATAAAATCATAATTTACACCATACAATGTAATTATACGAAATCAGTGGAAAGAACATACATTAAATTAAATTACATTATTAACAATGTGTTTATTATGTGGCTAATAATGGCAGTGGTGTCCTTGTTTGTTCTGTAGCCACGCCTACTTTTTTTAAAAGCCAAAATCTAAAATTAAATTAAACAATAATAAAAATAATACTGTAGTTTGTAGATTGTGGTAAAATGGGTTTAAATAATTGGTTTCAACTTAATGATGTTACATACAAAATCATACATAGAGTAAAAGTCCACACAAAATGAAATTAAAACATCCAATTGGAGTTGAATTATTAGAGGATTGTCCTGGAGCTGAATTTTGTAAAATTTGAGAACCTCTTTAGCTTCCTGCACCAACAAGAACTAGCAATATATGTATCTCTTGAACATTTTGATGCACAAACGTATTATTTCAATGTTGGAATGCACATGGTGGAAAAAACAACTCTACAGAATTCAGAAAAAAATGTCTGCATGCATTGGTTGTAATTTGGAGAGATGATAAAGTCTGATTTGTCATATAGCTGTGAAACATGGTTCAAAAACTTGGAAAAGACTTAAGATGAACTTCTGTTTTCATCACCACATAGGAGGGTCTTCAAACCTGTAACATAAAGAATAAAATGTTATTGTGTTTGTAAATTAAAGGGCCACTGTAAGTAAATATTTTCTATGCCTGTTACTAACTAACTACCCCAAATACGCTTTTTATCAATAGCATTTCATTAACATATCTCTACCGTATCTCAGAAATCTTGTCTGCAAATTTAATTGTTTTCCAAACCCACTCCATGGTTATCCTTTGCTCTGTACCAATCCGTTTACAATACCTAGGATTCAAAATGGCGCTTTAAACACAAAGTTATTGGTTTAAGTATTTTGAACACTCAGTGCTGAAAATAGTGGGCAGGATAAGGTGACATCATCGGCGAATAAAAGATATAACTTTTAGAACGTTATGAAACTTCGTTTTGGAGAAAATATAGGTCAGTAGGTTTTAATTAATGTTTATTAACTTTAATATGTTAGTTGTTTAGCTTAAAAATTATAACAGAAAGTAATCCTTTAAAGGTTTTGTTTAATTATTAGCCACACTGACATATATTCATATTTGTTAAGTAATTTAAACAACAGAACTTAAAGTGATAGTAAAGTCCAAAGTAAACATTTGTGATTCAGATAGAGCATGCAGTTTTAAACAACTTTACAATTGACTTTTCTTATTAAATTTGCTTTGTTCCCTTGGTATCCCTTGTTGAAGAGTAAATGTAGGTAGGCGCATAGGAGCTTAGAAGCATGCACGTATATTTAGCATTCTATCGCAGCAGTGCTTTCAACTATATAAAACTTTGCTTTAAACATTGTTGAAAATACTGCCAGATGGATAAAAAACACGTGCAAACTCCTTAGCTCACCTAGGATTACTCTTCAGCAAAGGACACCAAGAAAACTATTCATAATTTATAACAGAAGTAAACTGGAATATTGTTTAAAATTTCCTGCTCTCTCCAATCTATTTAACTTTCATTTGGACTTGACTGTCCCTTTAATTCCAAGTTTTTATGATATATATTTCTAGCTGTTAAAAATATTTTAAATATTCAAAATTGTATTGGAAAATATATTATTTTAACATATGTGATTTGAAAGTCTTTGATAAATATAAATAATTATGTCATTATTCTAAGGTATATAGCAATTCTGCATGTCTTTCAAATAACTTTAGTTGAAATGAGTATTATATGATACTCTGAATATGCTTTGTACGATTTAAAATGCATAATTAACACTCAAGTTAGAAATTCAGTTGAAATATATTTTTGACTTAGAGATGGTTAGAATACTTAAAGGGACAGTCAACACTAGAATTTGTGTTGCTTTAAAAGATAGATTATCCCTTAATTACCCATTCCCCAGTTTTGCATAACCAACACAGTTATAATTATACACGTTTTACCTCTGTAATTACCTTGCATCTAACCCTCAGCAGACTGCCCCCTTATTTCAGTTCTTTTGACAGACTTCCATTTTAGCCAATCAGAGCTGTCTCCATGGTAAATTCACGTGCATGAGCTCAATGTTATCTATATGAAACACGTGAACTAATGATCTCTAGTGGTGAAAAACTATCAAAATGCATTTAGATTAGAGGCGGCCTTCAAGGTCTAAGAAATTAGCATATGAACCTCCTAGGTTTAGCTTTCAACTAAGAATACCAAGAGAACAAAGCAAAATTGTTGATAAAAGTAAACTGGAAAGTTGTTTAAAATGACATGCCCTATTTGAAACATGAAAGATTTTTTTGGACTTGACTGTCCCGTTAACCCAATAAAGAATACACAGGACACTGAAACAAACGTCCCAGAAATATTAGCATAAAAAGCATCAAACACCTTGACTCAGTTATATCAAATGTTTCATTATACAAAAACTAAAAAACACACTTGCAATATACGTTCATTATTTATTTCCCTTTAAGTTAAATGGACATAAAACTCTTAATTTTTCTCTCATGATTCAGATAGAACATAAAATTTGTTTTCCTTTGTTGAAAAGCAGTAAAGTCAGCACAGGAGAGTGCTTGTGTCTGCAGCACTATATGGCAGCGGTTTGAAACTATGTTAATCATTAGCAAGAGCACTAGATGGCAGCACTATTTCCTGTCATGTAGTGCTCTAAACATGTGCACACTACATATATAGATCTCTCTTTAACAAAGAATAACATGTGAATGAAGCAAATTTGATAATAGAAGTAAATGGAAATCTTTTTAAAAATGATGTACTCTATCTGAATCATGACAGATAAATGTTGGGTTTCATGTCCCTTTAACTCTAAACCTTTACATTTCCCAATTCCTGTAAAAAAAAAACTTGAAGTGTAAGCTTCAGACTTCACAATAATCCTTATTGGTCTAGCTAGACCTGTTTGTGCCACTTATATGTCACAGGTAGATAAAAACAAAACTTCTTTCTCCATAAAGATTTGTACCTACCCCTGGTCACAACTGCTAGTCACTCTACATTGTAATCAATGTTGCTGCTTCTAACTCGTAACAGTTCAGTTCCATGGTTAGGAATTTTTGGCATTACAAAAAAATGTCTTCAAAACATTACAGAATAAATGAAAATGAACATCCGTCTATGAAGCAGTCCACTCTAACATATGCAAAATAAAGAGGAAAAACAAAGATACTTGGTAGGAACAATAGAGTCTTTATGTATTCTGCATGTTAACCCCGGAGGTGTAGGTGAAAAATGTTGACCACACCTCTAGAATGCGCCAGAATGCCCATGGTCAACCACTGGAGACACCATTCATTCTATCCAGAGAGTCTGGAGACACCATTCATTCTATCCAGAGAGTCTGGAGACACCATTCATTCTATCCAGAGAGACTGGAGACACCATTCATTCTATCCAGAGAGTCTGGAGACACCATTCATTCTATCCAGAGAGTCTGGAGACACCATTCATTCTATCCAGAGAGTCTGGAGACACCATTCATTCTATCCAGAGAGTCTGGAGACACCATTCATTCTATCCAGAGAGTCTGGAGACACCATTCATTCTATCCAGAGAGACTGGAGACACCATTCATTCTATCCAGAGAGACTACTTTACTATAACAAAATATTTATCAAATAAAAAAAATTACATAAACCATTTTGCAAAAGTGTTGTGGTCCTTGCTTGATGAGTGAAATAACATGCACTGGGCACTTGACATAACTATAGATATTAATAGCACTGGGCACTTGACACAACTATAGATATTAATAGCACTGGGCACTTGACATAACTATAGATATTAATAGCACTGGGCACTTGACACAACTATATATGTTAATAGCACTGGGCACTTGACATAACTATAGATATTAATAGCACTGGGCACTTGACATAACTATAGATATTAATAGCACTGGGCACTTGACACAACTATATATGTTAATAGCACTGGGCACTTGACATAACTATAGATATTAATAGCACTGGGCACTTGACATAACTATAGATATTAATAGCACTGGGCACTTGACACAACTATATATGTTAATAGCACTGGGCACTTGACACAACTATAGATATTAATAGCACTGGGCACTTGACACAACTATATATGTTAATAGCACTGGGCACTTGACACAACTATAGATATTAATAGCACTGGGCACTTGACACAACTATAGATATTAATAGCACTGGGCACTTGACACAACTATAGATATTAATAGCACTGGGCACTTGACACAACTATAGATATTAATAGCACTGGGCACTTGACATAACTATAGATATTAATAGCACTGGGCACTTGACATAACTATAGATATTAATAGCACTGGGCACTTGACACAACTATAGATATTAATAGCACTGGGCACTTGACACAACTATATATGTTAATAGCACTGGGCACTTGACACAACTATATATGTTAATAGCACTGGGCACTTGACACAACTATATATGTTAATAGCACTGGGCACTTGACACAACTATAGATATTAATAGAAAGAGCACTTAGTAACAAAATGCTGGGAAAGAGGTGAAGAAATGATCAATCTATATATAGCTGTCCCTTACTGGCCTCAGTGGAGGACACAAGATAAGAGTTTTAAACAGTTACTGTAAAATAAATGCTAATTTTATTAATAAAAAGACATGAAACCCAAACATTTTCTTTTATGATACAAATAGAGCATACCTTTTCAATCAACTTTTCAGTTTACATCTATGATCAAATTGACTTTGTTCTTTTGGTATCCTTTCTAGAAGGAGCAGCAAATCACTTCTGGGAGCTAGCTGAACACATCAGGTAATTCATTGGCAAGAGACGTATATATGAATCCACTAATTAGCAGCTAGCTCCCAGTAGTGCTTTGCTGCTCCTGAGCCTAACTAGGTATTCTTTTCAACAAAGGATAGCAAGATAACTAACAAATTAGAGGTACATTGGAAAGTTATTTAAAATGACATGATCTAGCTGAATCATGAAAAAAAAAACCTGTGGGTTTCGTGTCCCTTTAAGTGATTTTGAATAAGTAAGCAAGTAATACAGAAAACTAAAATTAGATAAAGCTAAACACATTGCTCTACCCAGAGATATGGTATTACATTAAGTAGGGATACTGGAAAATGAATTAAAAGTCAAATGATATTACCTGGTAGGTGTTAGAGGAGCTTAATCAGGAGAGATGAAAGAAGATGGAACAGCACGTTGCTAAAGTCCATAAAGAGTTTGGGGAGATGGCTGTGCAGAGCAACATAAGGCGGCGGGGGAGGGTACAAAGGGATGGGAAAGCAATAGGAGAGGAAATGTGATGGGAAGAGCTATAAGGAGGAAAAGCAAAATGAAAGGAAGGGGGTCAAATAGTTGAAAGTCAAACCTAAAGATATTATAAAGAAGCATACAAAAAAAACCATGATAGATAGGTGCAAAAAAGCACAAGGAACAATATAGAATTATTATATTTTTTTAAGACAGCATTTTCCTAGTTATGTCTAGTTGTCCAGTTTAAAGGGAATAAATAAACGTTATTTTTTAATTCTACATTGTTCCTTGTGCTGACAGCATTTTCTTTGTTGCACCTATCTATCATAGGTTGTTTTGTATGTTAATACATTGTTATGCTATAACACACTTTTTGATGTTGACTTCTATATCTTTCTAGTTCGTTACAAGGCCACCCAAAAAAAAACCACTTTGTTGCTCCTTTTAGGACCATTTGTGTTGCTGATTTGATAATATGAAGCACTGAAGATGAATTGCTTATAATACAAAAGGTGACTCCTCAATAAACAATTACATTCATGTAGATATGATTACAAACAAGGAACCTTGATTACCATTATTTGTATTATTATACAATGTATTTAAGATAACATTGTGATCTTATGTTTGATTTATTTGCTAAGCCTGTTCCAGAATTTGACTTTTTTTATTGAAGGGGCATAATAGTCATCAGTAAAATGTGTATGAATATATTTACATTATTTATTTACAAGCTTTTTTTGCACTATAACTGCATTATTAACAAACATGCTTCTAGTTAAAGCTGTCTCTTTTCGAACAACATACACACATATGCCTCTCAACACTTTACAGAGACTTTCTAGGACAGGAAGTAAGTTGTGGCAGAATAGAAGTAGCCAAGTGCTTTTGTGGATAAAACGTGTGTAATATTTGTGGTTAGGTGGAGCCAAACATGCCATGAGAGGAGTTGGGGAGCTATTATAGCCGGGACAAATGATGCAGATCATGGGGATCAGCAATTCCGACTTCAAACAGATTTAAGTAATACAATTAAGCAATAGGTGAACTCAAAAAGGCCTAATTGTATGATGTAAGGCATGCTGAGTAGTATGTGTCTATCATGGTGTTGAGCCTTACCAATGATATCCACAGCACCAAAACTTATCATATAAATGTTTTATTTAGACAATAAAAACAGCAACGTTTCGAGGGCAATCCCCTTAATCATGGAGCATGATTAAGGGAATTGCCCCCAAATTGTTGCGGTTTTTATTGTCTAAATAAAGCATTTAAAGATATTTTTTGGTGCTGTGGATATCGTTGGTGTAGTATATGCTGTAGGGGCTTGGCAGTGTCCCAGGTCCTAACATGCACCTTTCAGTAGTGCTGTGCTTTCTATTGTTACATGGTGTTGAGCCTTAAGATACATCATATCAAAGACATTCATACTGAATAAGAAGGGCTTCTGCATGGTGTACTGCACTACAATACCAGAACTAACAGAGAGCCTAGAACTATTATATTTAATTACAATAAAAGATCTCAATGTGGACAACATAGTTTAAGAGAGACTTATTATTTAAAACTCACATCTTGGTATCATTGTAGCAGTTCAAAAAAATAAACCAATTAAGAAACCTACAACTGAATTCCTCACAAAAATGTTAAATTGAGCATAGTACAGTGTATATTCATCATTTAATTTGCCTACTTTCACTGCAGTTTAGCAATGCATTCTGAGCCCTTTCTATTGGACACAGAAGCAGCAGAGCATACTACTATTACTACCATTAATTCATAGGCATATGCACAAGATTTTTTGGGCAGGTCCAAAAAAGAGGCTAACATGTCCCAAACATATCCTATGATATAAAAGGCCAAGTGTGTTTGTCCGAAGTAGAGACTGCAAGAGGACAAACACACCCGGCCTTCAACAAACTGACCTGGGCTGGCTGCTGGCAGTGTCACCTAATCCGTGAAGGGGCGGAGCTGACCAGCCGTGTCGTGAAGGGGGCGGGGCTGGGTGTAAAGGGACGGGTCTATGTGTGACGGGGCGGTCGGGAGCTGCCGTGGCTGTCTGAGTGTCTGCATGAGAGAGAGAGCAGCACAAGAGGGGAGATATAGAGCAAAATAGGGGGAGAGAGAGCAAAAGAGAGGGGTAAGAGAGCAAAAGAGAGGGGAGAGAGAGCAAAAGAGAGGGATGAGAGAGAGTAAAGAGAAGGGTGAGAGAGAGCAAAATACAGGGGAGGGAGAGAGCAAAAGAGGGGGAGAGAGAGAGAGCAAAAGAGGGGGAGAGAGAGTGCAAAAGAGAGGGAGAGAGAGAGAGAGCAAAAAAGAGAGGGGGAGACAGAGAGAGCAAAAGAGAGAGGAGACAGAGAGAGCAAAAGAGAGGGGAGACAGAAAGAGCAAAAGAGAGGGGGAGACAGAGAGAGAGCAAAAGAGAGGGGAGAGAAAGCAAAAGAGGGGGAGAGAGATCAAAAGAGAGGGGGAGAGAGATCAAAAGAGAGGGGGAGAGAGAGAGCAAAAAAGAGGGGAAGAGAGAGAGAGAGAGCAAAAGAGAGAGGGAGAGAGAGCAAAAGATAGGGGGAGAGAGAGTAAGAGCAAAAGCGAGGGGGGGAGAGAGCGAAAAAGAGAGGGGGGAGAGAGAGCAAAAGAGAGGGGAGAGAGTGCAAAAGAGAGGGGGAGAGAGAGAGCAAAAGAGAGGGGGGAGAGAGACCAAAAGAGAGGGGGGAGAGAGAGCAAAAGAGAGGGGGGAGAGAGAGAGCAAGCAAAAGAGAGGGTGAGAGAGAGAGAGTGGGCAAAAGAGAAGGTGAGAGAGAGAGTGCAAAAGATGGGGGAGAGAGAGAGCAAAAGAGAGGAGAGAGAGCGCAAAAGAGAGGGGGAGAGAGAGCAAAAGAGAGGGGGAGAGAGAGCAAAAGAGAGGGGGAGAAAGAGCAAAAGAGAGGGGAGAGAGAGCAAAAGAGAGGGGGGAGAGAGAGAGCAAAAGAGAGGGGGAGAGAGAGCAAAAGAGAGGGGGGAGAGAGAGCAAAAGAGAGGGGGAGAGAGAGCAAAAGAGAGGGGGGAGAGATCAAAAGAGAGGGAGAGAAAGAGCAAAAGAGAGGGGGGAGATAGAGCAAAAGAGAGGGGGGAGAGAGAGCAAAAGAGAGGGGGGAGAAAGAGAGCAAAATAGAGGGGGAGAGCGCAAAACAGAAGGGGGGAGAGAGAGAGAGCAAAAGAGAGGGGGAGAGAGAGAGCAAAAGAGAGGGGGGAGAGAGAGAGCAAAAGAGAGTTGGGAGAGAGAGTGCAATAGAGAGGGGGAGAGAGTGCAAAATAGAAGGGGGGGAGAAAGAGAGCACAAGAGAGGGTTGAGAGAGAGAGAGCAAAAGAGAGGGGGAGAGAGAGAGAGCAAGAGAGGGGGGAGAGAGAGAAAGCAAAAGAGAGGGGGAGAGAGCAAAAGAAAGGGGGAGAAAAAGAGCAAAAGAGAGGGGGAGAGAGAGCAAAATAGAGGGGAGAGAGAGAGCAAAAGAGAGGGGGGAGAGCAAAAAGAGAGGGTGGAGAGAGAGAGCAAAAGAGAGGGGGAGAGAGAACACAAAAGAAAGGGGGAAGAGAGAGCAAAAGAGAGGGGAGAGAGAGAGAGTAAAAGAGAAGGGGAAGAGAGAGAGCAAAATAGAGGGGGGGGGAGAGCAAGGGGTGGGACCGCTGTACTGCAAAAAATGGCCCGTGCATACAGGCTTTAGGACTAGTTATTAATAAAGGGCTAGTCAAAAATAAATTTTCTTTATTCAGATAGAGAATGCATTTTTAATCAACTTTCTAATGTACTCCTATTTTTAATTATTTTTCGTTCTCCTGGTATCTTTATTTAAATGTAAGCATAGGAGCTTTTTTCATTCAGCACCTGGGTAGTGTTTTCTGATTAGTGGCTACATTTCAGACACCAATCAGAAAATGCTACCCAGGTGCTGAACCAAAAATGGGCTGGCTCCTATGCTTACATTCTTGCTTTTTCAAATAAAGATACTAAGATAACAAAGAAAAATTGATAATAGGAGTAAATTAGAAAGTTGCTTAAAATTACCTGCTCTACATGAATCATGAAAGTTTAATTTTGACTAGACTATCCCTTTAAGTATTATGTATATTAGTTAGACAGGCAGACAAAAAAGACAGGCAGAAAAAAAAAGACAGACAGATAGATAGATAGATAGATAGATAGATAGATAGATAGATAGATAGATAGATAGAGAGAGAGAGAGAGCTAGACAGACAGACAGACAGACAGACAGATAGATAGATAGATAGATAGATAGATAGATAGATAGATAGATAATAGATAGATAGATAAATCATTTATTTTATCATCCAACAAAGTATATTGGTCTCCTAAATTTACATTGTTAAATCATACTGCTGTACAAATAGTTTGTTATACTTTTATTACTTTTTTGAATATTTTTTAATTATATCTATAAAATATAAAATAAATATAAACTACAGGCTGCCATTAAGAACATTGGATCAATTATAGTTGCCATGATTTACTTTCACTTTTCACGTGTACATTTTACTTTAATGAACAATATGTGAAAACTCCCATGAAAACCTCCCGCAGAAATGGTTTATAAATTAATTTTAAGGCCTCATATTTTCTGAATTTATCATAAATACTTTAAATAGTAGTACATCCAATGAACTAAAATGCCAACTAAAACTAAGCCAAAAACACCTGTTTCTATTGGTAATCTTTAAACTTAAGTGCGTTCCATGAGTACATACTAAGGTAGGCACAGGAGTGTGCATGTATCTTGAGCATTAGATGACAGCAGTGTTTGTGGGAATGTTTAAACATACATAAAACCCATTTTTTCTTTCATGATTCAGATAGCACATGCTATTTTAACAACTTTCCGAATTACTTCTATTACCAAATTTTCTTCATTCTCTTGGTATCTTTCTTGTGAAGGAGAAGTCATGCACTACTGGGAGCTAGCTGAACATATAGGGTGAGTCAATCAGAACAGACATAACTGCAGCCAAAAATTAGCAGCTAATTTCCAGTAGTGATTTGCTGATTCCGAGCCTACCTATGTATACTTCTCAGAAGGGATACCAAGAGAATAAAGCACATTAGTTCATAGAAGTAAATTGAAAAGTTGCTTAAACCCCCCTCCTCTATCTGAATAATGAAAGAAAAAAATGTTGGGTTTTATGTCCCTTTAAGTTTCAAACATTGTTTCAAAAGCACTATAGTAAAGATATATAATAAAGAAGACTGAACAAAAACTGACAGTGTGTCTATCTTTGGATAGGAAACAAACAAACAGTGGCCCAGATTACGAGTTTTGCGTTAGGAGCTGTGCGGTGCTAACGAGCAGTTTTCCCTCACCACTCACTTACCTGCAGTGTTGCTATTACGGGTTTTTACAAACCCGTTGTTAAAAGACAAGAAGTGAACGTTGAGCAAAATTTTGCTCATTACTGCACTCCAATACCAGCGCTGCTTAAGTCAGCGGTGAGCTGGTGTAACGTGCTCGTGCACGATTTCCCCATAGGAATCAACAGGGAGAGCCAGCTGAAAAAAAGTCTAACACCTGCAAAAAAGCAGCGTAAAACTCCTTAACGCAGCCCCATTGATTCCTATGGGGAAAATACATTTTATGTCTACACCTAACACCCTAACATGAATCCCGAGTCTAAAGACCCCTAATCTTACACTTATTAACCCCTAATCTGCCACCCCCAACATCGCCGCCACCTACATTTTAATTATTAACCCCTAATCTGCCGCTCTGGACACCGCCGCCACCTACATTATATTTATGAACCCCTAATCTGCTGCCCCCAACATCTCCGAACCCTACATTATATTTATTAACCCCTACTCTGCGCCCCCAATGTCCCTGCCACCTACCTACACTTATTAACCCCTAATCTGCCACCCCCAATGTCGCCACCACTATATTAAAGTTATTAACCCCTAAACCTAAGTCTAACCCTAAACCTAACACCCCTAACTGAAATATAATTAAAATAAATCGAAATAAATATTCCTATCATTAACTTAATTATTCCTATTTAAAACTAAATACTTACCTGTAAAATAAACCCTAAGCTACCTGCAAATAATAAACAAATTACAAGATTTTTAAACTAATTACACCTAATCTAATCCCCCTAACAAAATAAAAAAGCCTCCCCAAAATAAAAAAGCCCTACCCTACACTAAATTACAAATAGCCCTTAAAAGGGCCTTTTGCGGGGAATTGCCCCAAAGTTTTCAGATCTTTTACCTGTAAAAAAAATTACAAATCCCCCCCAACATTAAAACCCACCACCCACACAACCAACCCTACTCTAAAACCCACCCAATACCCCCTTAAAAAAAAAAAACTAACACTAACCCCTTGAAGATCACCTTACCGGGAGAAGTCTTCATCCAAGCCAGGCGAAGTGGTCCTCCAGACGGCAATGCCCCACAAAAGGCCCTTTTAAGGTCTATTTGTAATTTAGTGTAGGGTAGGGCTTTTTTTTTATTTTGGGCGGCTTTTTTATTTTGTGAGTGGGATTAGATTAGGTGTAATTAGTTTAAAAATCTTGTAATTTGTTTATTATTTTCTGTAATTTAGTGTTTTGCTTTTTTTGTACTTTAGCTAATTTTATTTAATTGTATTTAATTGTATTTAATTTAGGTAATTTATTTAATTGTAGTGTAGTGTTAGGTGTTAATGTAACTTAGGTTAGGTTTTATTATTTAGGTCAATTTGTATTTATTTTGGCTAGGTATTTATTAAATAGTTAATAACTATTTAATAACTATTTTACCTAGTTAAAATAAATACAAACTTGCCTGTAAAATAAAAATAAACCCTATGATAGATACAATGTAACTATTAGTTATATTGTAGCTAGCTTAGGGTTTATTTTATAGGTAAGTATTTAGTTTTAAATAGGAATAATTTAGTTAATGATAGTAATTTTTATTTAGATTTCTTTTAATTATATTTAAGTTAGGTGGGGTTAGGGTTAGACTTAGATTTAGGGGTTAATAACTTTAGTATAGAAGCGGCAACGTTGGGGGCGGCAGATTAGGGGTTAATAAATGTAGGTAGGTGTCGGCGATGTTAGGGATGGCAGATTAGGGGTTAATAATATTTTACTAATGTTTGCAAGGCGGGAGTGCGGCAGTTTAGGGGTTAATAGATTTATTATAGTGGCGGCGATGTCCGGTTCGGCAGATTAGGGGTTAAAAAATTTTGTTTAGTGTTTGCGATGCGGGAGGGCCTCGATTTGGGGGTTAATAGGTAGTTTATGTGTGTTAGTGTACTTTTTAGCACTTTAGTTAAGAGTTTTATGCTACGGCGTTCTAGTGTAAAACTCTTAACTACTGACTTTAGAATGAGTTACCAGTCTTGACAGGAGAGGGTCTACCGCTCACTTTTTGGCAGACTCATAATACCGGCGCTATGCAAGTCCCATTGAAAAAAGAGGATATGCAATTTACGTAAGTGGATTTGCGGTATTTCCAAGTCTGGCCAAAAAAGTGAGCGGTGAGCCTGTACCTTCAAGACTCGTTACCTTTAACTTGCGTTAAAAAGCAGCGTTAGGACTGGCTAACGCTGCTTTTTAAGCCTAACACAAAACTCGTAATCTAGCCGAGTGTGTGCAAGTAATAGCACACAGATTTGGTGGTGTTCCCTGCTGTCACTCAGCATTGCTGCAATATATTGCTCAAAATTTGTGCATGCTACTGAGCCTACTTCAGTATGCTCTAATGTAAAGGAGCTTAGTTTCAATAAAGGATACAAAGAAGAAAGATACATTTGATAATATATATATAAATGTGTACATTTATAGTTTTATGGAGTTTTTTTAATTGTATTTTCTGCCTGAAACATGAAAGTTTAATTTTGTGATCCATATTCCTTTAATTTTTGTATTGATGCAGTGACAGAAATTGTAGTATTTTTTTTTTAACTTTACTGGTTAGTGGCATCATTCAAACTATTTTTAACAAAATTATTTTCTCTATATAGAATACCAGTGTACACTACATCTATACAAATTACAAAATCTAAGATGTAATATAGTGGAACAAAACAAAATGGCTTCCATGAGTACAAATATGTATCAACTGCTCCAAGACTGTGACAGATGCTTGATAGTAACCTATGCTATGCATAGCTCAAAAACATATTACACTCATTGAATAATAAAGTAAATTGCCAAAACTTTTGTTAAAAGACCACTAAATACAGTAGAATTGCATAATTAACAAATGTATAATATAAAGACAATGCAATTACACTTACTCTGAATTTAAGGCAGTTGATATTTTGTCTGACAAATTTATTTTCCCCCCATTTACCTGCCCCCTGTATCATGTGACAGCCATTAGCCAATCACAGACTAGTATACATATACCCTATGAACATTTGCACATGCTCAGTTGGAGCTGGTGCCTCTGTAAGCGTTAATTTAAAAGGAATGTGCAGAAATTGATAATACAAGTTAATTAGAAAGTCTCTTAAAACTACATGCTCTATTGAAATGTTTAATTTTGACTTTATTGTCCCTTTAAACATCCTTTCAGTCGCACAAAATTATTTTGAAATCTTAGACCCTAATGTAAAAAATGATAACCTGATTTTTTTTCTGACAAATTTATTTCCTCCCCATTTACCCGTCTCCCTGTATCATGTGACAGCCATTAGCCAATCACAGACTAGTATACATATACCCTATGAACATTTGCACATGCTCAGTAGGAGCTGGTGCCTCTGTAAACGTGAATTTAAAAGGAATGTGCAGACATTTATAATACAAGTTAATTAGAAAGTCTCTTTAAACTACACAATCTATTGGAATGTTTAATTTTGACTTTATTGTCCCTTTAAACATCCTTTCAATCGCACAAAATTAATTTTAAATGACCCTAATGTAAAAAATGATAACCTGATTTTTTTTCCGACAAATGTATTCCCCCCCCCCATTTACCCAGCTCCCTGTATCATGTGACAGCCATTAGCCAATCATTTTGACTTTAGTGTCCCTTTAAGCATCTTTTCAAGCGCACAAAATTAAATTAAAATCTTAGACCCTAAAGTAAAAAATGATAATCTGATGTGGTTTAATGGATGGGTCCTTAAACGAGATGTAGTCTTTTTACAACTTTTCAGCATGCAGTGTCTCTGACCCCCTGCATGGCCTTTTCAATAATAATATGTTCACGTAGAGATATGGAGTTTACTTGTCAGAATATCCATTCAGAGAACAAATAAACCCAGTAATTTTCTAGCTTCAATATGCATAAGCAAAACTTAAACATGGGCTTTAACAGCAGTTTTTGACATTTAATTTCTATAGGGGTCAAATGACTTCAACTGAGTGAAAACCTCACTGGCACAAATAAAACAAAACCCTAGTAAAAATGTAACATTTATTAATATACATTGTGCTTCTATTGCTATTTAGTTTTAGCAATAACTGTGCATTTAAATAAGCAGTGTTCAGAAATGTCTGATGAATTACATGTTTCACATGGGAGTTACTTTTACTCATAACACAATAATGATTTGTAAACTATTTGAAAACAAATTTACGTATCATGAAATCAACATGAAAGCAAAGAATAATGATTGTAGGTGTAAAAATATAGATATGTTTTTAAAAAAGATACATAATTGTGTGTATAAAAAGCAAGTGTGCTTGATGTCTTGAAACATATTTGTTTGTTAGCATTACTAATGCAAAAAAAAAAATGACTTTTCAAAATGCACATGAGGTCATAGATGCAAATCCACTCAGCAGCTTTTGCTGCTATTGTAACAATAGGCATAGCACATTTTAAATTGATTGTAAATTGTATTCACTTAACTAAAAAAAAAACTATTTAAAACTTAGATTCTAGTTTATCAGAATTAACATTGCAAACCCATCATTCTCAATTTCACTTTGTTTAAAGGACCACTCAGTGCAGTAGAAATACAGTGCATAATAAAAAAGACAATGTGATAGCACTTACTCTGAATTTCATGTAAGCAGTAGATTTTTTTTCTGACAAACAGGTTTTTTTCTCTCCCATTTTCTAGCCCCTTGTAACACAGACTAGTATACGTACACCCTGTGAGCTTGTGCATATGCTCAGTAGGTGCTTGTTCCCCAGAAAGTGTGAATAAAAATTTGATAATCAAAGTAAATAGGAAAGTGTCTTAAAACTGCATGTTCTATCTGAATTATAAAAGTTTATTTTGACTTGAGTGTCCCTTTAATAAAAAAAAAGAAAAAAAAAAGAAAGAAAAGAATGGTATTCCAAAATTGAGGTGTGTCTTAGTTTGTTTTCTGAAGTTACCTGGGAAATAACTCTGGATCATTTGGAAGTCCTACATGCTTTATATTACAGTTTACAAACGCTTTTCCAAAATCATATACAACAAAATACGCAATCAATTGGAAAGAACAAAATCTAAAAATTCAACATGCAATTAAAAGGGCTGTATTTAATTATGACAATTTTTTTTTCTGGAAAATTATGAAGTTTCATTTTAAATTTAAACTAATATACCAGTATCAGTTGTGTGGTTCTAACTAATGCTAGTGCGCGCGAGTGATATCGGGTTTTCACGGCATTTGTGCCCAAGTTAAATCTGCTCATATTACAAGTTGAAAGTAAATGCGAATGCTAGAATGTGTGACCTCAGAGCTCTGGTTAATGGTTACGCGAGTCAAAAATGTGTCACAAGACACATCAAAAATATATTTAAAATACAGCTACAATCATAATAACACTATCTAAGAAATTAAAAAAAAAATATTGCACAAAATAAGATATGAGGTCTCACGTTTTAGAAAAAAAAGGCAGGCAACGGGCTTTAAAATAGAAATACATCCATATACATTTATAAATATATATATATAAAATTGCAACAAGATCTGCACTCACCAGCAACCACAACCACTCCGTGCAATGTAAATCCAAGAAGTGAACAGTGTGTAGAAAAGGATCCGGTGTTAATCCCACAATATCCACAGCAGCAACAAGCCAGCACCAGAGATAATAAATATCACCTTTTAGTGTAACAAAAAAAGGTGATTGTTACAATAAAAGGGGATATTTATTATCTCTGGTGCTGGCTTGTTGCTGCTGTGGTTATTGTGGGATTAACACCAGATCCTTTTCTACACGCTGTTCACTTTTATATATATATATATATATATATATATATATATATATATATATATATACTGTATAAATGTGTGTGCATTGAAGACCTTTGCAGTCAAATAGATGAAACCATGAAAAATCATATTTATGCAATATTCATATTTAATAAAGGTGTTTATTGTAAATATTATGTTTGTGCGACTTGTGGGTGTTTTTTTGGATTTTTCAACTTTTTCCACTTCATTGAAGTCTATGGGGGAATGCGATTTCGTGTTCGCGACTTCTCAAAGTCTATTTGTTACCGCAACATTATGAACGCGAGAGTGCAAACTTTTTACTTTTAAATCCTAATACGACAGCGAATCTGAGTGCAAAAAAAAAATACTTCTAGCTCCACTTGTAATCTAGCCCTAATTGTTCAATTAGCATTAGCAAGAAGTATCTAGAAAAAAAAACAATGACCATTACCAGGATGTACCTATAAGCCAATGAGAATTAGCAAGAAAAACCTGTCAGCCAATAAGCATTGTCAAAAAGTGCATAACAACCAATGAGCATTAGTAGGGAGTGTCTGTCAGTAAAAAGAACATCCATAAGAATTACACATCTGATAATGATGTAACAGTTTCAATTTAACTGTATTATTACTAATTGTAACCGTGTGTGTTTGGTAAAAGTTTGGTAGTGTCCGTCGGTGTTAAACCCTTTTTCTATCGTTTTGCATTTCTGTTTAAACATTTCATGCCAACCAAAGATTTTATAGCAAATATAAATTAGCATACTGATGACAGTGGCCGTTCCTCCTATCACTTAGGGCTAGATTACGAGTGGAGCGCTAACTGCGCTGTGAGGCCAATAAGGGGTTTATCACAGCTCTTTGCAAGCATTGGAAGTAACTAGCATATTACAGGTTGAAAGTAAACACGTTCGCTCAAGCTAAATTGAATTTAATACGCGTCAAGAAAGAGCAACTTCAGAGCTCTGGTTACTGTTACACGAGACAAAAAAGTTTCACAAAACATATAAAAAATACACTAAAAAGTACAATTACACTCATAATAATAATAAAAATTGTTAATTGCATAAAAAAGCTATGGGCTCAAAGATATAAGGTTTCAGGTGTCAGGATAAAAAAGCATGCAAAGGGCTTTACCATAGAGTTACATACATATACATGTCTAAATACATACATACACATGTCCGCCGTGCACCGATAAATGCAGAGAGCATACTATGTCAGGATTTATCATTGCACAAGCAGTTCTGGTGAACTGCTTGTGCAATGCTGCCCCCTGCAGATTTGCGGCCGCTACCAGGGGGTGCCAATCAACCTGATCATATGCGATCGGGCGGATTGCTGTCTGCCACCTCAGAGGTGGCGGACGAGTCTTAAGACCGCTGCTTCTTAACTCCTGTTTCCGGCGAGCCTGAAGATTTGTGTGGAAACAGCTGCATCAAGCTCCATACGGAGCTTGATTAATCAGCCCCATAGACATTTATATAAGTGCATTCGAGCCCTTTGTAGTAAGGTAGCTGAAAACATGTAAAATCATATTCATGAAATATTCATATTTTATAAAGTGTTTAACTGTGTATTTACTGTAAATATTTCACATTCCAATGTTCTTCATATAAGGGAATATGTTCTAATGAAATATGTTAACATGGTTAAGATATTCCAAGTTCAGATTTCAGATTAGCACTTGTGCAAACACTTTTTGATTTCAATTAATATGTGCGCAATCCGATGCGCGTAAAAAGCTTACTTCTAGCGGAGTTAATGTGCAATCGGAGCAATAAATCCACTCCTAATCTAGCCCTTAATAGGGCAGGTGAATAGTTATCATTAGTCAGGAAAATAGGAGGAAGGGTTGTTGGGCAATCCATGAGTGGAGTTAGGGGAGGTGGGGTTGTAGGTATTCTATGGGTAGGATTGAACAGTACGAAAACAAAAGTATTGCCAGCACACTCCAGAATGAATAAAATACATCTTTATTGGTCAACAGGTTAAAAGTTAAAGCAAGTCCATACCTAACATGTTTTGGCAGTAAATGCCGTAATCATAAACATGGACTCCAATAGAGAAGTGCAAACATTTATAGTGCATACCACAATCTAATAGGTTTCTAAAAATCATGTGACCACATTGCCATATCTAACAAACTAAAGGAGGACTGATGCTAATAAATGGAATACACAAAATATCTTATGACAACAAATGATTGTAATCAATGGTAATAATAAATGAAATACCTTTGAGTGATTTATCCAATCCTTGTGCATAATAGTTTAACTAAAAAGTTAATTCAAAAACAGAAACATTGCTGGAAAACATTTTTAGAAAAACATGATTCATATTGGAAAGTGCTAAGTTAGATTGTGTGCTATTATGAAGGCCATCACTAAATATTAATGAATCTAAGAAAATATATTTAAGTATAAATATAAAGATACAGGAGGAAAGTTTCATGCATATACACACGGTAACGTATATTTCATAGAAACTATGCACCACCTACGATCCACCTTTCCAAGATCACTTTTCCAAAAAATTGATTAGGGCAAAGGCTGAGTTAAAACCCTTAGGGGTGCGAGTATCTAGGGTGAAAAATCAGAATGCTTCTCTTTTTAGAATCCACTTGCCCATATTACCTCCACTTTTTGGGAGTCTAACTCTCTCAATTACTTTCCACTTGAACGTGGCAGTCACATTGTTATGTTCCTCTATGAAATGTTTTGCTAACTCAGAACATTTGTCAGATGTTTTGATGTCAGATAGGTGTTCCCTGAGTGTTTCTCCTCCCTCTCTTGAAGTGCAACCAACGTACTGTTTCTGGTTGCAGGTACACAACATCAGAAATATAACTTTTTTTAATCTGCAATTAACACATTAATTGATAGTGTATTGTTTGCCAGTGTGTGAAGATTCAAAGGAATCAGTCATGTCACAAAAGCTACAAGGAGTGCACTGTCTATACCCACATTTATCCATACCCTTGATTTCTAGCCAGAGCTGCAGGGTTTATTAGTTCTAATCTCACTCAGGGACAATATGTTTCCTAGGGATACTCCTTTTTGTACGAAAAAGAGCAACCCTGTTTCACTATGTGCTGTAACCTGTCATCTGCGGATAACATAGGAAAGTGCTTGCGTACAATGTTGCTTATATAATAATAATCCAAGGAGTATTGTGTAACAAAATTGGTAGCAATGTGTTTTTGGGTTTGTGTGTCTTTGGTGGTTTTATTTGTCAGGGGACTGTCTCTCTCTAGTCTATCCACTTCATTTTTTGCTCTGAGTATGGTTTTTCTATCATAACCTCTGTTAAGAAGTCTCAAAACCAAATCATCTCCTTGTTTTTTGTAATCACTGGCCTGACTGCAGTTTCTCTTGACTCTAATGAATTGCCCTTTGGTTATAGAGAATGGAACCTGTTTTGGATGATTACTCTTGCCGTGTAACAAGGTGTTACCTGCGATTCGTTTTCTATAGATGGTGGTGTCTACTTGGTTGATCTGTAGGTTAAAGCTTAAAGTGATATCTAGATAATTAATATGTTTATGCTACTCATGAGTAAATCTCAAGCCAAGTGAATTGTCATTGAGATAAATTACGAAGTCACTCAAGATTTTGCTGTCACCTGACCACACAAGCAAAAGGTCATCTATAAAGCGTTGGTATGTCTGAATAAACGGAGCAAAAACATTTCTGTCCCCATAAATGTACATAGATTCCCACCAGCCCATCATAAGATTTGTGTACGAGGGGGCAAACTTTGCCCCCATAGCTGTACCATGGACTTGTAAATTGTGTTATTAAATCTGAAAAAATTATGCGTCAGCAAAAAGTGAGTGATCTCCACAAGAAAATCAATGAATTCAGACATGTATTCAGTGAAATTGGTGAGAAAGTGCTTAACAACTCTTATCCCTACTTGATGAGGAATTGTGGAATATAGAGAGACAAAGTCTACAGTTAGCCAAATGTCACTATCATTACACTTGAAGTTTTCAAATTTTTGTAAGACATGTTTTGTGTCTCTCACATAGCTAGGAAATTTAAGGACAATGGGTTGGAGAATGCTATCCAGCCATTATGACAACTTTTCGCACAAACAGCCTATGCCTGAAACTATCGGGCGTCCCTTAACTTCAACTAAGCTTTTATGGACTTTAGACAGAATGTGGCAAATAGGAATGACTAGTTGAGGGACAACTACATATTCAAAGGTGTCTCTATCAATAAAGCCCTTAGCAAATACTTGCTCTAAAAGTGTCCTGAGTTTGATCTTAAAGATATTTGTGGGATTGTGGCTGAGTGTTATATAGTCATCAGACTGAACAGTCCAGGGGTGTTACTGGGTGGTTATGGGTGTGGCTAGGCAGTCTGAGGGTGTGGTTAAGTGATAGAAGCAGCAGTGAGCATGAGTTATTTGCTCTTTCCTTCTCAGTACAAAGAGGTTATAACCTAAAAGCTTGGAGTGGTTTCGTATTCCATAGACTGATGGTTATATTTTATTTGTGAAAATGCTTCATAGGTTAAATGATTTGCTCTATTTTTTAATAAAACAAAGAAATGTATTGTTTATGTTCAAATGTGAATTAAGCAAGAACAATAACCCAAAAAAGTGAAGTAAACAACCAGATTATTAATAGCAAATTGGTGAAAATGGTTTCGTTTTCAAAAAGAGGTACAAAAATAGATATTTCAAAAACACTATGAAAAATAGTGATTGGAATAACAGATGAACGCACAATGTTAAATTAAACCTATTAAATAAAATGAGTGATTGGAATGTGCTGTGTAAAGATCTTCTTGTAGAATAAACCACATTAACAACTAACATGTGCAGATCTTATGTAAAGAGTTGAACAGTAATGAATACATTTTAATCAGAACATCTGTAACCTTTTATTCATTTGACGCATGAGACAATAATACTGTATTACTAACTTTTTCGTATTTTGCGTGTTCTCTAGAGCTACTTTTGCATAACTTATTCACATGAAACTAAAATTACGTTGGCTTCTTTGAACCACTGGTATGGGCCACTATAGAAATATACATGTAGGTAGTTGGATATTCCCAAAATATAATCAGTTATGTTAAGGATAGTGATCCATATATTTCGATTTTTTGCATTATGAGGTTTATTTAAGATATGTGCTATTGTGTGGCTGAACAGGTTTTTCTGACTTGAAAACTTGTCTGCCCATCTTTTTGCAGAAATCAGGCAGTGGACACTGCCCACATGTACTATTGTACAGATACCCCCTGCTCTATGTTAATCAATCTCGGGTCTGAAATCAACCAGTATAAGAGAGATGGTAAAGAATATTGAAAGCTGCTCAAGAGCCGTAGAAAAGAGGGGATAATAAGCACTAATAATGCCAGTGCTGTGATCTAAAATGGAAATACTAAAATAGGCAAAGAATATATAGAGATGACATCTAGCACTATTATCCAATGGCCCAAAAAATAATTACACTTAATCAAGTATGTTTAAAGTGTTAAAAATGTATTGTTATTGCACACAATAGATATTTATAAAAATACCCATCCAGTTACAAAAATAATACACTTTTCTATGCATATAGCTAAACAGTGTACCACAGTTTATAAATGTGTTGTTGAGCCGGACAGATAGCTCAGCACGCTAAGGCACTGTGGCTGAGCTCTGTAGCAACCCAAGGGTTGCACATTCGATCCCCTGCGAGGTCCACTCAGCCTTTCATCCTTCCGAGGATGATAAAATGAGCAGTGCCTCAAGACCCTTACGGGTGATTAGCTGCGCTTTCCAAGTACCCAAAAATTGCTCAAAGGGAGCTATGAAGGGACTAATACAGTTATCACATGTATAGAGTTCCAAAAGTCATTCAAGAGGGAAGGCTTGTCACTAAATCCTGCATCAATTCAATACACAAGGATCCAAAGGTCATTTAAAGGCAAAAACTTGCCATCCAGTCCTGCATATAGGAAATGCAATACTAATGACCTTCAAGAGCAGCTTAGCTAAACCTGCAACCAAATTAACTCATTGGGCCAGAATGTCGGTATGGGATAACATTGACTCACTTATACTGGAAGGAGGGGTCCACTCAAAGAAAGAGCGGTGGTTTAAATGCTGCACTGGCAGTTGATTGCTTAGCCAATCTGGCGTGGCAGAGAGACTATCACTCACTTACGGTATGCTTCCAATTTATAGTCATAGCTGCAAGACTTGGGTCCGTTGTACTTGGAGGATTGTTCAGTGCACCACTAGTTACACGCCACGCTGGATTGGGTTAGCAATAAACTGCCAGTGCAGCATTTGAGACCACCACTCAATCTTTGAGTGTCCCACTGGGTCTAATTTTTGTAACTCAATAGGTATTTTGATCTAACTATTGTGTGCAATAAAAATACTTTTTGATAGCACTTTAAACAAACTTGTCTAAGTGTAGGGATTTTTTGGGTATATTGGATAAGAGTGCTAGATGTGATCTCTAAAGCTTCTTTGCTTATTTTCACAGAACAAGTGAGTTCCATGTGATTTATCTCTGTAACCTCAGATATAGGTTATAAAGCAGCGATCGTATGACAACTTGGAACTTGCAGTAAGCAGGACTGCATAAGTGAACTTGTACCAAAAGGGCTCCACAGCAGCATCCACTGTTTAGTACATGGTGCTCATGGTCTTTACTGTTTCCAAGTCTTGATTAAAGTGAAAAAAACACATCCAAAAATGAATTATTTCATGTACTTTGATTTTTAATTTCCCTCCCTACATTTTACAGTAAATACATGAAATATTCCAAGTATGAGGAAAGAAACTCAAATACAAAGAAAAAAGAATCACACTCATGTGAGCCAGATATACAAAGTCTCTTCTAGAAATTTTGTTATCCATTAGCATTTTCTGCAGATCCACTTCACTGCACTTACTGTAATTGTGCTTTCAAGCACTTTTAGCTGCATGTAAGATGTACTTTTGATAGGTTAAGTATTAAAATGTGCAGAGATAAACCTACTATTATCGGCTTAATCACTTTATAATTCTGGGTGGAATTCGAAACAATCAGAAAAAAAAGACTAAATACACTTTAATTTATTTTAAAGATATTCTTTTAAACTGTAGCTTTAGTTTGCACCTTATAATAAAAATGAAATTAGTAACTCTTTTCACTGACTCAAACAATGGGCAAGGCTTTGTAAGGTTATAGGTGGGTGTGATTCACTATAACATACTAAAATCTTAATCCTCAAAAGTATTACTTTAGACACAATTACTAAATCAAACTTTTCCAACATCTGGATTATTATTCTATTGGACAAAAATATAAAAAAGTAGAGATGTTAAATGGTATATGCAAAGAATGACAAGTAATAGGATTTTAAGTTGCACAATATTTATTAGCTGGATGTGGGTACCAATGAGACAATAGATGAGTAAATTAGAAAATAACTGAATTTACTGTATATTAATGAGACTTTGTGCTGTTTGGTCAACATTAGAAATTACTGTTTATTTTAAACACTTTTAACCTATAAATGTAACACAATTATTAGCATTAATATTTGTTAAACAGATAGTGTACATTATTGTTCACCAATTAATAAAATATATCAGAGATGCCCAATATGCATATTAACAAAGCATTGTATCTTGCTCAGTAATTTGGCCCCTTTCGTTTACATTTGTCTTTCATGGAGAATTTGCTTCTATTATATTAATCTAACCAAATCCAAAAACATGGTTTGGTCCTTAAATAATGAGCAATATTCTGAACAACACAGAAAGAGCCAACCCTATATGTCTGTTTCTGCCTGATGGACCCCATAAGATAATTGCAGTTGAAAGAAAGATGACTATATCTCTATTACCATGTCATTCTAAAGAACAAACCCAAAGTATCACAATACAGTTGTTGATGATGAACTGAAAGCAAATGGACTGTTGAACAAGTGTACTAAGTTAACCGAAATCCAGCAAGGAATAATAAGCAACATGTTTACATATGGAGTACTCATCAATAAATGTTCTTTTAAATGTTGATGTTTAAATTTGAATAACAAATACACACAATATACAATATATCACAAACAACTGAGGGTAAATAATTGTAATCTGGGGTGTAGGTAATAGCATATTTCTGCAATCACACCAATAAGTACAACTTTCTATGACAGAAAAATATTAAATAGAAGAGTTGTATGGTTGGTTACCCTGTAATGACATGAGTTTATTAAAAGAATTGGAAGGTTATACAGGTATATTTTTCTAATGGTACTATGCATAGACAAGTATTAAAAATGATATAAAACTATCTTTATGTTTAATATATAATATGTTTAATGAGATGTAAATATTGCCTAAATGACATAAGATATTGTTGTTTAAACTTGGTTCCATTCACTCTCCAAACTGTCCCATTTTAAAGATATAAATATTCCAAAATCCAAGTAGTTTGGATAAAGGGTTTCCTACCTGTAATTGCCAGTGCTAGGGGATCGTTTGTCTCATGGAGGTGTGAATATTGGGAGATTAAGATGAAATTATTAAGACTAGCTGGGTGGGTGGGTGGGTGGGTTAGGGTTTGGAAAATAGAGCAGGGATATCAAGAGGCGCTCTATCATTAAGAGATTTGCAGGTTAAAGTAAATATTTTTAATTTTATTTTGCTGGATATGGGAAACCAAGGGTAGGAGCTGCAGAACAGGTGTTACAGTATCATGAGAAGTACATTAATCCAGAGAGATTTAAAGTGTATTAGAGTGGGGAAGGGATGGTGGAATGTCACTCACAATGGGTTGCCGTAAAACTTGGTAGATGTTTGAGTTTTTGCACAGCTGCTTAAATTAAGTGTAACCATTTTCCTCATTTTTTAAAAACAATAATTACAATTTTTTTCATTAATTTACTTGATTTATGTCTAAACATGATGCTTACTATTTTCGATGTTGGATTAACTTTTAGTGAAATTACAAAGCTATTCCTTTATCCTATCAGAGTAAAAATAAGAACCAACTGAAAAATTATAAAATGTTTTAATTTATATGGTATATATCCTTTGCAATACTTCTTCCTTAAATGGCTGACAATTGTTTTGAAGAAAAAAAACTAAACAATTTGTGTGTAATTATAAAAGTTATGAAGTAAAAGTGCCAGAATTTCTTCACAATCTGTCATGAACTGAATCATGTATTTATTTAAGCATTATAGTTTACAATAAATCTAATATTTTGACTGAGACAATTTCTAAAAAAATAAAATAATTCAAATATATTTACATTTTAATCTAATTGGTGTTCTTTCCCATTAAACACTACTCAGATAAATAGGCTATTTAAACCTCTGGGAAGAGGAAGTATTAGAGACAAATAAGATAAGACCTAGCTTTATAGTTTCATTGTTAAAAACAAGCCATTTAGGCTACAATTAAGCAATATATATATATATATATATATATATATATATATATATATATATATATAAATATATATATATATATATATATATATATATATATATATATATAAATATATATATATATATATATATATATATATAATGATAACAAGGGACAATTTGTTACCGGTAACATCCTGAATTCTAAAATAAATACACAATTTACTTCTTTTTTGTGTATACTCCCACATGCTGGTACATCCAATACCAATATCCAATCCAATATGAATTAATAATGCATTACATTGTTAGGAAAGAGTTGAGGGTCTCAGGCCTGTTCCTAACACATAATGGCTGCACTCTTCTAACTTTGTACCAACCCATGCGCTGCCTTTCAATATTGAAATCACTCCCCAGTCTCCACCAATAGTGATTCACCCTCCCTCTACTGTGGGTTCTAAACTCAATCCAGTGAGTAAGTGACAAACCCTTCAGAGCATGCGCCTCTACTTCCTTCTGTCATAAATAATGCATAAATATTGGTAAATGGGCAGAAGCTTAAAAGTTACAGGTCATTGTACATATTGTATTAAATGTTTCTTAAGAAGGCTAAGGTTCTGCTGTAAGCTCGAGCCATTAGTGATCTAATTGGTGTCTTCTAAAATAGACACACTCGCTTTATTCAACCATTGGTACTATATAAATGTGTTCATTGATCATTTTAATGTCCTCAATGAATTATGGAAAATGATTTATATTTATTGCACTAAACATGTAATATTAGCACATACATATGTTACTTTGTATAATTAATGATCAAACATCACATATTGCTAGCAAAGCAACACAGTCACCTAGATTATGAGTTTTGCACTATAGAGGATGTGAAACGAACGCAAAAAAAAGTTGCGTTATTTCACCCTCCATAGTGCTGCCATTACGAGTTACTGAAAAAACCTCCTTGTGCATGCTATATGGTAGCGTTAAGCTCCATACCGCACAAAATCCAAGGGCTACTTTGACGTGCTCATGCACGCTTTCCCCCATAGACATCAGAAAAAAACTAACACCTGAAGTGCGGAATGGGGATCGCCATAACGCAAACCCATTGATGTCTATGGGGAAAAAAAGTTAGTTTAAACCTAACACCCTAACATAAACCCCAAATCTAAACACCCCTAATCTGCTGCCCCCGACATCGCTGACACTGAAATAAAGTTATTAACCCCTAATCTGCTGCTCCTGACATCACTGCCACTAATAAAATCTATTAACCCCTAAACATCTGGCCTGCCACTAAATAAACCTATTAACCCCTAAACTGCCAGCCCCCCCATATCCAAAAAACTAAATTAATCCAATAACCTCTAAACCTAACAACCCCCTAACTGTATATCAAAATTGCAATATCCCTATCTTAAAATAAATAAAAACTTACCTGGGAAATTTAAAAAAAAAGCTAATTTTAAACTAACAATTAACCTAACATAACTATTATACTAAACTATTATACTAAAATTAAAATAACTACTAATTAAAAAAAACTAAATTACACATAAAAAAAAAACTAACACTACTAAACAAATTTAAGTCTAAAATTACAAAAAATAAAAAATACTAAATTACGAAAAATAACAAACCAAATTCTATTGGTTGATTTGAATAGCCAATAGAATTTCATTAGCTCTCATCCTATTGGCTCTTTTGAACAGCCAATAGGATTTAAGTAGGGCTCATCCTATTGGCTGATTTGAATTTCAAGAATCAAATCAGCCAATAGGAATGCAAGGGACACCATTTTGAAAAGGCTCCCTTGCATTGAAGATCCAGTGTACGGCGGTGTCTTCAAAGATGGATCCGCTCCGCGCCGCCGGGATGAATATAGAAAACACCACCTAGATGAAGACTTCTCGTCGCCTGGATGAAGACTTCTTGCTGTCTGGATAAGGATGGATGTCCGAACTTCAGAAACTGTGAGTGGATCTTCGAGGGTTAGTGTTAGTTTTTTTTTTTTTTTTATTTAGTTTTTTTTTTTTAGATTAGGGTTTTGGGCTTTAGGTAAAAGAGCTGAAAGCCCTTTTCAGGGCAATGAAAAAGAGCTGAATGCCCTTTAAAAGGCAATACCCATACAAATGCCTTTTTTCAGGGCAATGGGTAGTGTAGGTTTTTGTTAGAGTTAGGTTTTTTTTTATTTTAGGGGGATGGTTGCGTGGTGGGTTTTACTGTTGGGGGGTCTTTGTATGTTTTTCCAGGTAAAAGAGCTGATTTCTTTAGGGCAATTCCCTACAAAAGGCCCTTTTAAGGGCTATTGGTAGTTTATTGTAGGCTAGGGTTTTTTTTTATTTTCGGGGGGCTTTTTTATTTTTATAGGGCTATTAGATTAGTTGTAATTGATTTTATTTTTGATAATTTGTTTGTTATTTTTTGTAATTAAGTGTTTTTTATTTTTCGTAATTTAGTATTTTTATGTTTTGTAATTGTAGACTTAAATTTTTTTAGTAGTGTTAGATTTTTTTAATGTGTAAATTAGTTTTTTTTAATTGGTAATTATTTTAATTTTAGTATAACAGTTTAGTATAACAGTTATGTTAGGTTAATTGTTAGTTTAAACTTAGGTTTTATTTCACAGGTAAGTTTTTATTTATTTTAAGATAGGAATATTGTAATTTTAATTTAAAGTAAGGGGGTAATAGGTTTAGGGGTTAATAGTTTAATTTATTAGTGGCGATGTGGGAGGGGGCTGGTGGTTTAGGGGTTAATAGGTTTATTTAGTAGTGGCGATGTCAGGGAGCAGTGGAATAGGGGTTAATAACTTTATTATAGTGGCGGGGATGTGGGCGGGCGGCAGATTAGGGGTTAATAAGTTTTAAATAGTGTTCGCAATACAGGAGGGTGACGGTTTAGGGGTTAATAGGTAGTTTATGGGTCTTAGTGTACTTTGTAACAGTTTAGTTATGAGTTTTGTGAAACATTTTTGCTACACAAAATCCATAATTACTGCTTTCAGAAGGCAGAATGGATTGTGTTGGCATAGAGTGTAACTCAAGCATTTTAGCCTCACCTTACAACCTGTAATACCGGCGCTATGGAAATCCCATGCAAAAACGTAATTTTTTTGAGTGCGGGATTGACGTTGCCCTACAGGCTAAAATGCTTGCGGTATAGCTATACCGACATGACTCGTAATGGCTGCGTTACTGTTTTTATGCAGAAATTGCCATTTTTCAGTGTTAAAACCATAACGCACAACTCGTAATTTAGGTGAGTGTTAATGATTTTTTTTTCTTTATATAATGACTAGCATAAAATATAATCCCAAACACCATCTCATATCATCTTTTTCACTCATATATTTATATTGTTTTGCTAGATTATCATTTTTATTTATTATATTTTTGTTTTGTTTTTAGAAATATATAATTCTGCTATATATTTTTTTTTTAGGTTTCCCAATCTTCTATACTTTTTAAATTAAAGTTTATACGTTTCTAATAGTCCTATACTTTTCTTAATAGTCCTTTTACCTGTTTTAAAAATATCTATTTTTTTCGAATTTACATTTAAAGCACTAATGAATATATTTATCGTCAAAGATCAAGTCAGCTCTACTTTACAAGGTAAATGCACATTAAGAAAACACATTATTCTAAAAATGTACATCCTCTGCTATAACTTGGTTATCTATATCTACAAGCTAGTAAAACATACTTAAATAAATAATAGTAATTCAAGGACAAGGTCTAACGAATATCTCTCATAAAATCACTTCCCATTCCTACATGCCTAATTAGCTATTACTGAATGGTATGTTTAAGAAGGTATGGGTGGACAAGTTCCCAGGCAGGCAATTGCAGGTCTACTCAACAAGGGGTCCTGGTGCAAAATATTTTGTGGATGCCCCCCCCCCAAAGGTCATCTAGTGATAAGCAATAGAAATAATATACATGCTTCACTTTATAATGAGTTTGAGATTAAACAAAATATACTGTATAATGAGGTGAGATTCTCTACATTGATGAGTATGCTGAACAGTATAGTGATGATGAGTGTTTATAAACAGATAACCACATAAGCACATGCCTATGTATAGACTGGCTACTATGCACCTTGGGCCATGGTGCCACTGCACCTGCTGTACCAATGGTAGCACTGCTCCTGCAGAAAGAGAACCATTGGTGCAGCATTGACTGGGAAAATGTAATATTGCACAACAACTTTCTAGTGCAAGCCTACCACTTACTCTTACACAACCAATCAAGCAAGACCAGAGGTTGTCAATGAGCCTGGTCTGATCATTTAGGGGTGATTTAAACCTCTGAAGTGGCAGGGAGATTAGGAAATTTAACAGAGGTCTTATGACCACTGCATCTTAAATTTCTGTTGCACTAAAAGGGTTCCCAAGCAGTGAATATAGCTTTATAAATGAGCCTTTAAGCATTATTAAAATGGTGTATAGAATGTTACAAGTCAATACTTTTGTACTCATCAACTGCATTGAAGGAACAAGCTATTTAAACTCTTGCTTTACAATTAAGCCAATTGGATTCTAAGAATATCTATTAAACCACATATCTTTACTAAAAAGCTTTGATTACCTTTAAGGGAAATGAAAGGGACAGTCAACACCATATTTTTGTTGTTTAAAAAGATAGATAATCCCTTTATTACCCATTCCCCAGTTTTGCATAACCAACACAGTTATAATAATACACGTTTTACCTCTGTAATTACATTGCATCTAAGCCTCTGCAAACTGCCCCCTTATTTCAGTTCTTTTGACAGACTTGCATTTTAGCTAATCAGTGCTCACTCCTAGGTAACTTCACGTGCATGAGCTCAATGTTATCTATATGAAACACATGAACTAATGCCCTCTAGTGGTGAAAAACTGTTAAAATGCATTTAGATTAGAGACGGCCTTCAAGGGCTAAGAAATTATCATATGAACCTCCTAGGTTTAGCTTTCAACTAAGAATACCAAAAGAACAAAGCAAAATTGGTGATAAAAGTAAATAAGAAAGTTTTTTAAAATTACATGCCCTATTTGAACCATGAAAGGTTTTTTTTTGGACTTGACTGGCCCTTTAAACTCAAAATTGAATTCCAGTTGAAATGTTTATATATTCATAGTAAAAAAAAAAAAAAAAGTGGTTTTCTTTCATGATTTATTTTCTGATAATTTAACTTGAAAATATTTTTTTTCAACGGCTTCCAGAAAAGCAACCCAAATCTTGCAGTATTTAGTACCCTGACATTCAATATTCTATAGTTATTACTTAATCAATGCAGAATCAGATTTGTAGCTGCAACTAACTGCCCTATGTTGCAAACAATGCCAATTTTATTGACATGATGACAATTTAAAATGTTTCCAAATTTCTATGCAGATCTTGTGCATTGTTCTGATTAATTCCTGATATATACAATATATATATGGCCAAAAGATGTTGACAGCAGCTGTAAAGTGCTGGTACAGCCAATGTGTCACTCAATGCTACTTTCTAGGGAAAATAACTAAATTACAACATCCACAAGGTGGCAATGTTGAGAGGATCTTGTCTTCGACTGGATCTAGACTTCCAATATGAGAGTTAATCTAGTATGTATTTGAAAGAATGTTGGATCTTCACAGAGAAAACATATTTTTTGTGTATAAACAAAAGATAAAAAAAAAAACAACTAATAGAAATATCAGGAGATAATAATACTTAATAACACCTATAGCATTATTATTATTGTTGTTTACTTAAAGCTGTAACATTCTGTAGTCCTGTTAAAATTAGAAAATAAAAAGCAAGACAGACTGCATAACTATATATACTCAAACAGCAGAATTTGATGAAATTACTAAGAATAAATAACTTTAGAGGAATAAGGGAATGTTCAAAACAGACCTGCACACCTAGGGACCAAGGTCCCCAAACATATTTATCAGTTTGTATCCTCCATTATTATTATTATTATTATTATCGGTTATTTATACAGCGCCAACAGATTCCGCAGCGCTAAGAGTTTCTTTGAAAATGTTTGTTATTATATCAACAGTTCCTAATCTTCTTAGTAACAGTTCACACTTCAGAATTTAGAATTTGTTCAGAGTGAACAAATTCTAAATGTCACTAGGTCTCTTTTGGGCACACTTGAATATAATGTTTCATCGGATGAAAACTTGTATTTGAACGGACCGAAATGTTTTGACCATCACTTATACCTACTTGACACTGGTTTAAAGGGACACTGAACCCAAATTTTTTCTTTCGTGATTCAGATAGAGCATGGAATTTTAAGCAACTTTTTAATTTACTCCTATTATCAAATTTTCTTTATTCTCTTGGTATCTTTATTTGAAATGCAAGAATGTAAGTTTAGATGCCGGCCCATTTTTGGTGAACAACCTGGGTTGTCCTTGCTGATTGGTGGATACATTCATCCACCAATTAAAAAGTGCTGTCCTGTGTACTGAACCAAAATATATATATATATATATATATATATATATATATATATATATATATATATATATATATGTATAGATGCCTTCTTTTTCAACTAAAGATAGCAAGAGAATGAAGATAAATTGATAATAGGAGTAAATTAGAAAGTTGCTTAAAATTGCATGCTCTATCTGAATCACGAAAGAAAGAAAATTGGGTTCAGTGTCCCTTTAAGTTTAAGTATGTATTACAAATAATGTTGGGTTTTACCTCAATTCCTCTAGAATTATCAGTAGGAAAATCTTTCTTTCTATCATTGGATTTTTAATTAAAAGGAGAAATAGTATATATCAAGAGGATATAGATAAAGCATAATGCACCAATACATAACACACCTAAAAATGCATTATGTACTTTGCAAAGTAATGTAATGAGTGCCTTGTGTATTTAATGTATTGTTAGCTATATTTTCTCACTACTATAGTTTTAGGAGGTATTAATTTACAAGGCATCAGGGTTTTTTTTTCATTCAATAATTCACAACAACAGAATGTGTGGAATTAAATTTGAATAAAAAAACAAAACTTCTCAGTATTTTGCTCCCCATAATCATTATTGATAAGTTAGAAATTGTTTTGTGATGCATAAAAAGTACTCTATATCTATACAAGCAAAACTATTAGCGCAATGTTGGACTCATGATACACTGGTTAACATTGCTTAGGTTCTTACCGAGATCGAGGGATGTTTTCTGTGCTTTCTCTCCACCACACATCTGAAAGCATTGCTTCTGGGCTTGACCTCTTCCCATACCTGATAAATTAAATATTGTCAACTTTTAGAAGATGCAAAACTAAAACCAATATGAATATTGTTATCAGTTGCAAATTGAAATCATATTCTGCTACAAGAGATATGAATATATGGATATATGCTAACAACAGTATAACACAAATAATGGAGTATACTTCATTATGATAAATTAAATATGTTTTCTGTATATGTTATCCATCTATCTATCTATATATCTATCTATCTATCTAATACAAATGCACACACATAATTATTTATCTGTTTTTAAACTGTCCATATTTTATTTGCCTATATTTTATTTAGATTTATGAAAATGTTATTCTATGTATTATAATTTTTACTTTTTTTAACTTTCAGAATGAATGTAAATCAAATAAGGCTAATTCTTCTTATTACATCTTTAATCTTTATGTTAATACATTCAGTTTCTACAGTAGACTAGATTAAGTGTGATAATCCAATTTTAGTGTTTCAGATGCTTAGACTGTTAATGAATATAGACCAGTAGTTCTTGATTTGTATTACTTTTAGGGAAAAATATGTAGCACTAAATCATTTTTGTTTCTTTCCAAAAAAATTATCATGTCAAAATGTTGTAACCTGAATTAACCTTATCTTAAAAAACCCTACTAGAATCACTTCTGTTTTATTTTCCCATTTTAATGCATAGAATGGATGTGATAATGCTATTATACGTAAATTATTATCCTTTAAAGCTGAAAGGTGAAATATCATTATCTATATCTAGATTAATCCCCAATACAATTAAACTGGCAACACTATGAAATACAAAATTATTATGCTAGAGCCATTAAATACTAAAATAAGCTACAATGCTTTCAATATTGCTTTTTGAAACAAAATACAAATAAAGACATATAGTGAGGTATACAATCTGCAATGTATGTGGCTGTACAGCAGCATGTGAGTGCATTGTGTTGTATATTGTATTAATTAGGCTCATTAAGCTGCATGTAGATAATCACAGATTAAAATAAATATAAATATTGTGATACTAGCACACATCTGACAGGAAGCGCAACGCAAACTAGTAGATGGTCTTAGAGCTAATGAAAGTTCCAATCCAAAACACAACATTGCATTTCAATGCATTTTACAGATTAAGCCTATACTGTTTTTTGCTGGTTTTTAATTTTTAATTTATAAAAAAAATACCAATTGCTTTAAACAGATTTAGTAAACTGCTAAAATATTGTTCAAAATAGCAGCTCAGAAGTAAGCCAAACCTAGTCCTATTGTTTTTTTACTCTTAAAAACCTGTCCACAGGTGAACTGTTTTAAAAAATATATTCAATTGACAATATTAAATTGAAAAATGAGTAAATATTATTTTTTTTTGTTGTTGTTTTTTTTTTTTTAAAGGTCCCTACCTAACAAAAGCAGACTTTAAAGAAAACTGGGGTTGTGCAAGGGAGGGGTCAGGGATAATTTTTAAATGTTATCTCACAAGCACAGTGACTATTTATTTGGTTTGACAAGCACAGTGACTATTTTATATGTTGAGCTAAGTGCGTTTTTGGTTTTAGATGTTTTTACTGTGTATACTATTTGTACTGCATTGTTTTCATATGTAAAATTAATATGAAAAATGGAGATATCAGTATTTGTAAGATATTGTTAGGATTTATTGTCTCAGCATCTGTCATTCTTTCATTTTTCCGTAATATTTTTATGTACATTAAAAAAAATATATATATATATTTATTGAAGATAATATATTGGCAGCTGTTAGTTATCAATAGCTTTTGCTAAGAAACTAGTATGAAAAACATATTAAATTATGTTGTCTGTATAGTAAAACCAAATACAAAATATAATACAAAAATAAATGCCATTTGAGGTAATTTAAAAACCATATAAAAGATAATTACAGTGCTATTCATTAGCTTTTCCATAATTTATTTTTTACCCATGAATTATTATTTTTGATATGGTAACATAGAACATTAATGTGCACATTACTGCTTTGTTAGAGCAATGAGGATTAGTATAAAACAATAGCAAGTGGATTTATTATTTACACCACAGGTCTGTTGTACATATGTAAAAATGATGTATCCATTGAAATAATTGAGCAATAACAAGGGAAGATAGCAAATATGTTGCCAGTCACACACCCAGAGCTTTAGTCATTACAATTATGAATTCACTAACACCTGCTTTTAAATTGCATTGGTTCAAACTTCACTTCTGTAAATATCATAACAGGAAATGCTTGTCTGTCTTATAAATGTATCTAAATATTTATTAGGGCATTCAACTCCTTAGGGGTTTATTAACATACATGATCTTGCACTGTCAAACTGTTTCTCTCACTAATGGGTCCCCTGTAGATGTAAAAACCTCTTAGATTAAAGTTAGAGATTATTTCTCACCATGATTATTCCTTACAGGCACTATTCTAGTTTTCTGAAATTTGCCAACATAAATGAATTCATTAACTTGTATCAGTAATTTGCTGAATAAGTCAGCTCTACTTGATTGTATTAGCTTCCATCAGTCTGTCTCATTATGTTACAATAATCAGCCCAAAATAATAATAAAAAAACTTTGATGTCCCAGTTTAGATACTTTTTACCCAAAACCTTATCAATCATTTATATATTGACCTAAAGATGTTTTATACATTTAACATATGCTAACCTTACCTTCACTTTATATAGTATTCCCTGTTGTGCTTAAATATGAAAACTATCAGTAGTTCCTTAATAGAGAACTGTATAACACATTTTCACTACAGATTTATTAAAAGCTACCAGTTTCTTACCTCTGTCTTGTTATGAGGTTGATATAATGTCTCAGTGCAGAATAGTATTTGGCCATATCCTCTGCCGGTGCGTCCTCTCCAGGATTGTCTGGCTTTGAAGGATAAGCTTCTGCAAATGTGCCCAAGCAAATCAGCAAGGACAAACATAAAGTAAGCACAGACAACCACAATCGCATGCTTCCCTGCATCTGAAATACAAATGTGTGATAAGACATCGTTATTGAAGTAATAAGCAGTCATGGGAAATATGAATAATAGCATAAAAAGAAAAGAGAAAACTTTTACATTCTAATCTTAAATTGAATTTCTTTAAAACTGCACCAAGTGCTTGGAAATCCTGCCAATGTTCGTATAAACTATATTAGTAGTGATACTTTTGTAAATGCAAGGAGAAATATATCACATTTGCCTTAATTAGGTAAAATTAATTGTAAATTTACAAATATAAATAGGCCATTTGAGGTAATGTTATTAAGTGAAAAGTTGTTTAAAATATTGTTAACATAAAATGTCAGTTTAAGTAAAATATAGGTAGTGTTATCTAGATAACCACATAATGTGCCATGGCAAATAATTAATGCTTTCAAAACTCTGTATTTGTAATTTACTTAATGAGCCAAAGCTATAGAATCTCAAAGCTATAAACAAATGGGAAACCGTTTTCTAACTGATAAGAAAGTTTCATAAATACGAGAAAAACAGTTTCATTTCCTGACATTCTGATATCTTAGCAATATCATACCATTGCTTTTTAGCAATTCAAATCACACTTGCAAAACTAATCTTAAGTACTTGGGAAAACGTGCTCAGTAGTAAAAACAACTAAATGCAATCAGAAACTATTGTTATCACTTAGAAAATTGCTCTTAAAATTAACATGAACATTATGCTTCACAAACTAGAGAATTCATGTATTTCAGCACCACGGACAGCTCCCAAAACAATGAACAAGTTCATAAAATAGCAGAGAATGGTACTTACGTTAATATGTGTAGCTAATTTGACCGTTCACTTTCCTGAGACGCTTGCCTCCCCTTCTCTGGAAAGCCTTTCCTTCCTTCACTGGAATTAGCTTGTCTTCTTTTATTTGCTTTCCCGGCTCACCAGTCTAAGTCATTTTTATGCCATGCTGTGGATTTTATACTCTCTTTTACAGGAGGGGCCTGGGGTAATCGTGCTTTAGTGACTCCTTCCCCTTTACCTCCTCCTTCCTCTGAGGTGGATGAACGTCATTGAGAACTTGGACCTGGCTGAAAGAGATCACGTCGAAAGGAGGAAAATGTGCTTCCTATTATTTGAGATGTCAAAATTACTTTTCCATAAGAAGACAAAAATGGTACATATAAATATAGTTTTGTTTTTTTTTAAAGTAACTAATTAGACGTAAGTTGACGGAATCTATTCTTAAAGTAGAACCACATACTTAAAGCAGACTTAATCCTTATTGTTACATCACATTTATTTACATATTGGACAGAACACATATGTAAGAACAATAGTTTTTCTCCGGAACTTTTATCCGCAGTGAGCAATGAGTGAACAATATTTTAGAGTGCAAATGTCCTGTTGTCTCTATTGGTACATAAAAGAAAACAACAGCACTTCCTGTCGTTTAGTTATGTAGACCTTAGTCATGCCATATAAGAAACAATGTATACTTATTTGCGAACAATATGGTGCCATAACTTCCTCTTAGAATGGACTATTACTTTCCAGAATGAACTCATAAGGTATACTTTCCCATAAGTAGTAAAAAGTTATACCATCTCCTTTATAGACACAACATTACAACATAAAATAATACAGAATTAGAGGCATATTTTTATTGGGCTATATTTTACTTAGTGTGTAAAGACTTGTACATACATTAAAATATGTAACACACCTAAATATAACACTTTACAAACAATACTCACCCAAGGAAAGAGAACCAGTATTTTGCCTTAATCATACCCCACCAGAATCACTTAGTGCACCTTCCATTAGGTTGCAGGTTCAAGAGTAATTTGCATAAACATTTCTTCATAGCAAAGCGTAGTTGATTCATGGAAGAAACTTCCGTTAGAGGTGGCAGGGAGAGGCTTCAAGAATGCCTAGAATAAATGTGAGGCTGTCATATGAACTAATCAATCTTACACTTTATAGGAAATGTGGGCAGACTTTTTGGGGACTATGGCGCTTATATGCTATCAAAATCTATGTTTCTTTATTTTAGTGAATATGGACTTACACATTAATTAGGATGTTTATACATTTAAATGCACTCCATTATAATATAAGGTTATCCAATGGAGGACAACTAGTCCATTTTAATATTCATAACCATCGGAAACCACATAGTGAGCTCTCTTAATCTTAATGAATAAGTGTATGTACATTAATAATCTCAGTTGTGAAACATTGTGGCCCCCTTTAGTAAAAGTATTGGTAATCAGGCCTGAAAGATTTGCCTAACTTATATTAGACTTCTTTTCATTGATTATGTCCCATATTTTATGGGTCGATTATATGATGTGGGCATTTTATTATGTCGATCACAAATTAATGTGTAAGTAAGTATTCTGGTGAGTATGAATAAAGAAAGGAGACTTGTCCTTATTCCTTGGCTGATAACTGATTGAAATTAAGTGTATTTATTTGTGTTTAATATTGTATTTCATGCAAAAGTCTTTATTCAGTAAAATGAAGTGTACCCTGCACAAATGAGGATACCTCTAACTCTCCTCAATGGGTTCCCTAGTGAACCCCAGATAAGTCTAAACAATATAAGAAATGGGGGGAGCACCAACAAGGCTGAGGTAGATAAGTAAAATATGCACTTTATTCAATAATTCCTAGTAGATAAAATAAAGCACTATAATCAATAATACTTAGTACATAAATACCTAGTACATATAATAACTAATACATTAAAATACATGGATCCATGTCTACGGCTAAAAACAATGGTAACACAGAATGAAGTAAACAGTTGATATAAGTAAAATCGAAAATTACAAAATAAAAATTATCAGTAAAAATTCAGAATGAAATAAACATTTGATCTTAATAGAATAGGCAATTACACATAAAAATAAGCAAATAAACAACAAAAAAATAAACAGTCTAGCAGTTGGCTGGCATAGTTAGTTCGTGATAGTGGTCAAAGTTGATCCTGGAAAAAAATATGCGTGATAATATAATGTTCAGTTTATCCAAAGTTCAATGTGTCAGTGTCAATATAAGTTCATCCAAGAGTATGAGTGAAGTAAAAATCCAATGTGTTAGTATTGATACAAGTTATTTCAAAGTAACACGTGTAAAAAAATGAAAAAATGAGTGAAAAAATAAAAAATAAAAAGTGAAAAAATCTAGGTGTACAAAAAGTCTTTGTGTTCAAAAATATTCTTTGTGTTCAAAATCGTACAAATATATATTAATAAATCATCAAATGTAAAGGTGAGGTGAGTTCCAGGTCCCTTTAGATGGCCATGTAGTATAAGTGAATGGATGAGAGTACAGTAGTATAAAAACAAAATTGAAATAGAAAACTTTGATTCTGTCGACACGTTTTGGCCTAAAACTAGGCCTTTATCAAGACTCAATGATAAAGTCTTGATAAAGGCTTAGTTTTAGGCCGAAACACGTCGACCGAATCAAAGTTTTCTATTTCAATTTTGTTTTTATACTACTGTACTCTCATCCATTTACTGATACTACATTGTCATCTAAAGGGACCTGGAACTCACCTCACCTTTACATTTGATGATTTATTAATATATATTTGTACGATTTTGAACACAAAGAATATTTTTGAACACAAAGACTTTTTGTACACCTAGAATTTTTCACTTTTTATTTTTTCACTCATTTTTTCTTTTTTTACATGTGTTACTTTGGAATAACTTGTATCAACACTAACACATTGGATTTTTACTTCACTCATGCTCTTGGATGAAGTTATATTGACACTGACACATTGAACTTCGGATAAACTGAACATTATATTATCACGCATCATTTTTTCCAGGATCGACTTTGACCACTATCACAAACTAACTATGCCAGCCAACTGCTAGACTGTTCATTTTTTGTTGTTGTTTATTTGCTTTTTTTATGTGTAATTGCCTATTCTATTAAGATCAAATGTTTATTTCATATGTACTAGGTATTTATGTACTAGGTATTCTTGATTATAGTGCTTTATTTTATCTACTAGGAATTATTGAATATGTGTATATTTTACTTATCTACCTCAGCCTTTTTGGCGCTCCACCCATTTCTTATATTGTTTAAAAGTCTTTATTCACTAAGTTAAAGAGAACCCACTATGGGCTAGATTACGAGTGGAGTGCTATTTATTTCTCATGCTCATGTGCTTACACAGTTAGAAGTAAGCTTTTTGCACATCGGGTAGTGCTCGTATTACAATATCAAAGTAAAACCCCATGCGCTAACCCGACGTGTGCAAAAGCCGAAAAAGAGTGGAAAAAACTGAACACCCAACTCGTGTGCAATTCCGATTGCATTTTCTCGAGTGCGCAAACCCAACATGAAAATATGAGTATTTCACATTCCAATGTTCTTCACATAGCAGAATATGTTATGTTTATTCAGAAATATTTATATATATATATATATATATAAAAATATATAACAATATTTCACAGGAACCCAGCACTCACTCAGCGTTGCAGCTCCCAGGGAGCAGGGATGTGGTCAATTATAATGTATCTCAAATCAGATACATTATGTTTGTATTTAAGGAAGTGCCTTGGTACTGGTTGGTCAGAAGTGCCATCTCTTAAAGCCATATGTATGGACGACCTGTGGCTGACCATGCGTGTTCGCAAATCATCCTGGGTCTTTCCAATGTAGAATTTTCCACATGGACAGTGTAACATGAGGGCTTGATGGCAATCAGGAGAAAGCTGTTGCAATACCCATATGATGGGCCTCCTTTGGAAGTTATCCTGGAACTGACCGAATTTTGTCTGAAATATAATTATTTCAAATTCGAAAATAGTTACTACCTCCAAACTGCTGGCACTGCGATGGGGTCAAATGTGGCCCCATCATATGCCAATTTATATATTGCGTGTTTTGAGGAGGAGGATACTGATGCATTCAAAGACCCAAGGATAATGTTATTCAAAAGATACATTGATGACCTCATTCTAATATGGAGGGGTCACCAACATGACCTGGATGATTGGCTATTGAAACTAAATCTACAGAACCCAAATCTAAAATTCAAGATGAATTGTGACAAGTCAACAATTGATTTTCTGAACCTCAGATTAATAAAGAGGGACTGCAGATTGACTACCACACTGTTTAATAAGCCAACTGACCGCAATTCACTGTTGGATGCCACGAGTTGCCATCACCCTAGTCTGAAAAGGGCACTGCCCAAGTCACAGTTTAAACGGGTAGTAAGAAATAACAGTGATCCCAGTACGAAAGCAGTACAGTTAAATGAGATGTATTCAAAATTCCAAACAAGGGGGTATTCTACTGAAATCCTACAAGGGCCACTGGCTGAATCACTTTCAATGACACAGGAACAAGCATTGATGAAAAGAACAAGGAATATTTCCAACAAGCAATTCATTTTCTCCACAGAGTTCACCCCTGATAAGATTGAAACTCCCAATATTCTTAAAAAGAACTGGGAGATTATCATGTCTGATGGGTCATTACCATTTAGTGACTTTGATGGCCCTATGGTTGGGTACAGAAAAGGAAGATCTCTTTGTGATCAACTCCTTCGTATTGACAACAGAGCCAGCTATACCAGTAGGACTTGGTTGGGCTCTGACAGAAATGGGTGTTATAGATGCAGTGGGTGCGTGAAATGTAATGGTCTGTCGCAGAGTAAATATTTTGTTCACCCCCTGAGAAACAAATGCTATACCATCAACTATAGGGTCACATGCACTACCACACAAGTGGTGTACATGTTACACTGTCCATGTGGAAAATTCTACATTGGAAAGACCCAGGATGATTTGCAAACACGCATGGCCAACCACAGGTCGTCCATACATATGGCTTTAAGAGATGGCAGTTCTGACCAACCAGTACCAAGGCACTTCCTTAAATACAAACATAATGTATCTGATTTGAGATACATTATAATTGACCACATCCCTGCTCCCACCAGGGGTGGTAATAGAGCCAACATGCTCCTCCAGAGGGAATCCAAATGGATTTTCACTTTAGAAACATTAGTCCCCAAGGGTCTCAACACTAACCTTGACTTGCATTGTTTTTTGTGAAATTTTGTTGAATGATTTGAAATTTATTACGGTAGTCCCATGAATGGTCAGTTAGTGTGCCCATGTACAATCTGCAAAAATCTTAAAATGCGGGGTTTATGCTGGCGGGGTCATATGTATCACTGATGATAGGATGTTTATGCGGTCATTATCCCTAATTATCCTAATATATATTTGGGTTTCACATTTATGTAACATCTGCAGTATTAATTAATCTGCTGGTTAGTTAGTGTGCCTATTTCTAATATGCTTTTATTCTGTCTGATGCCAATTCCGCTTAAATATGCAGAATTATATACTGCCAATAATTTTGTTTAACATATAACATGGTATGTTACGTTATTATGATCCAGGGTTGCTATGTTATATATGTTTACCTGATTCTTGCAAACATGTTTCTATGCTGAATGTGTGGTTTACCTATGCTGTTTGAGTAATGATGCAGTATTAACAATTGTTGTGAACGTATTAATTTTTCAATTTGCAACTCCCATTGTATTTACAGCTTGTTGTCTAGGTGTATTACGTTCTGAGTATAGTTATGCAGTCTGTTTTGCTTTTAATAGGATTAGCTTCCGTTGGCCCAGAGGGGACTCCGTAGTACGGTCGGCGCCTGCGCAGTTGCGTCGCCTGTGTTGTGTGAGACCCGGATGCGGCAGAGCGGCTCACCAGGGGATCTGTTTGGTAGCACATATAGGGGTGGTAAGTACACATTGTTATTATCAAGTCTGAGGACGGGCGTAAGCCCAAAAACGTTCACTGTTTGATTCTTTGATGTAATTAAAAAATCATTTTGAAACGCCAGCGAGTGCCTGCTTCTTGGAGGACTGTATATAAATATATATATATATATGTTTTTTTTTTTGTATAATAAATATCTATACCTATATATATATATATATATATATATATATATATATATATATATATATATATATATATATATATATATATATATATATATATATATATATATATATATATATATTTAGATAGATAGATAGATAGATAGATAGATAGATAGATAGATAGATGATTATATATAGTTATAGATACAAATAGATATGCATAGGAATATCTATTTATAAATACTTAGAACATATTCTGCTAGGTGCAGAACATTGAAGTGTGAAATATTTACTTTACATACATAGTTAATATGCATAAATATGCTTTAACATGTTTTCATCTACTCCAAAGCACACACGCACACACACACACACACACACACACACACACACACACACACATATATATATATATATATATATATATATATATATATATATATATATATATATATATATATATATATATATATATATATAGTGTATTTTTGTGTTTATATGTGTATATATGTCTGTAAATATACATATATACACATATAAACACATAAATACATCTGTACACACATATAGACATATATATATATATTTTATATATATATATATATATATATATATATATATATACATATACAAATTTAGACAAGTGTATGTATTTATCTCTATATTAAAGCCCTTTGCAGTCCTTATTTGTTCTAACACCTGAGACCTCATATAATTGAGCCCTTGTAACTTTTTCTGGATTTTTTTTTACATAATTTCTATTTGATAGTGTTATTGTGAGTGTAACTGTGCTATTAAATGTATTTTTGATGTGTTTTTGACACTTTTTTCTTTCAAGCGTAACAGTAAACCAGAGCTCTGAAGTTGCACGATCCAGACGTGTATTCAATTTCATTGCGCTCAAGCAATTTGCGTTTACTTTCAACTTGTAATACACACGCTACATTTGATGTGCGCAAACAGCCACAATAAATAATAGAAAGCAAAGAATTGCACAAGCACCAAGGGTATAAATCAGCTTGTTTGCAGGTGTGCCAACTATTGGACCTGCACCAAGGTCCCAAGAAGTCAGTCCAAAAATAATGATATAGCTGCACCACCAACTGTATTAAAACATCATTATTTTATTGTGCCACTTAAAACAGAAAACGTTTCGGACCCATGTCCTTATACATGAATAAGGACATGGGTCCGAAACGTTTTCTGTTTTAAGTGGCACAATAAAATAATGATGTTTTAATACAGTTGGTGGTGCAGCTATATCATTATTTTTGAGCCACAATAAATAAGATATCGCTTTAGCACAACTGTTAGCATTCGCTCGTATTACAAGTTAAAAGTAAATAGTTTGCACACAAGCACTAACCTGACGCACACAAAAAGCCGAACTTCTAATATCGCAAACTCATTCCACCATAGACTTCACTGAAGAGTGAAAAGTGGAAAAAAACAAATACCCTTACTCACTCGCTATATATATACTGTATATATATATATAAATATATATATATATATATATATATATATATATATATATATATAAATACACAGTGCTCAGCAAAAATGAGTACACCCCTTTTGAAAAGTAAGATTTTAATCAATATCTCAATGATCACAAGAACAATTTTAAACAGAATTTTAACAAAACTGAGTTATATAAAATGTTTGTTTAGCTCATTACATGAAAGTAAAGTTAATAATATACTGTATATTACAAAATCTTCAGGTTTACTCACAGTAGGTGATGCACAAATGAATACACTTAACAACAAAAACTACTACATCTAGTATTTTGTATGACCTCCATGATTTGTAAGGACAGCACCAAGTCTTCTAGGCATAGAATGAACAAGTTGGTGACATATTGCAACATCTATATTTTTCCATTCATCAAAGAATTACCTCTTTAAGAGCCTGGATGCTGGATGGAGAGTGATGCTCAACTTGTTTCTTCAGAATTCCCCATAGTTGTTCGATTGGGTTCAGATCAGGAGACATACTTGGCCACTGCATCAATTTCACCCTGTTCTTCTTCAGAAATGCAACAGTGGCCTTAGATGTGTGTTTTGGATCATTGTCATGTTGGAAAACTGCACAACGACCAAGGGCACGTAGTGATGGTAACATCTTCTCAATATAGAGCAGTACATCTTTGAGTTCATATAATACCATCAATGAAATGCAGCTCACCGACACCAGCAGCACCAGCAGCACTCATGCAGCCCCACAGAAGGACACTGCCACTACCATGTTTCACTGTAGGCACCATGCATTTTTCATTGTACTCCTCACCTTTACGACAGCATACAGTTTTGAAGCCATCAGTTCCAAAAACATTTATCTTGGTCTCATCCCTCCAGAGTACAGAGTCCCAGTAGTCTTTTTCTTTTTCAGCATGTGTCCTGGCAAATTCAAGGCAGGCTTTTTTGTGCATGGGCTACAGGAGAGGCTTCCTTTATGGATGACACCCATGCATGCCATTCTTCTGCAGTCAGTGTATGCCATATTGCGTCACAGAAACAATCACCTCAGTTTGGCTTTCTAATTCTTAAGCTATGTACAGTGAACTTGCAAAGCGATTTTCTTCAACCCTTCTCATCAGAAGACACTCCTGTCGAGGTGTTAACGTCCGTGGATGGCCTGGATGTCTCTATGAGATGGTTGCAGTTCCATGTTTGTTACATTTTTGTATAACTTATGCTATATTATTCTGACTGATAAGTAAAGCTTTGCTGATCTTCTTGTAGCCTTCACCTCTCTTGTATAAAAAAAAGTATTTTCTTTCTCAGGCCTTGTGACATTTCTCTTCCATGTGGTGCCATTGCTGACAGCATGACATGGGAAGGGTTTTACTTTGGTAAGTAACACCCTTTTATAATCAACTGTCTGCTGGATGCCTGTTGAATGAATAATTAGACTCACCTGCAGTTGAATTCTTATTAATAAGGAATTTGTTGTCAGACATTTAGCTTTGCTCCTATGACTTTCATTTAGGTGTATTCATTTTTACAACATGGTCTTGAATGAATTTGTTAGGAAAAATACTTTGTTGTGTGTGCAAATTAACAAATCTTGGTTGCAATCAATGGCCCACACTTTATTAAATATGAATATTGCATAAATATGTTTTTTCATGTTTTCAGCTACTTGACTGCAAAGGGCTCTAAGGCACTATCTATCTATATATGTATACATATTTATTTATGTGTTTACATGTGTATATATGTCTGTAAATACATATATACACATATATTGTAAATACATAAATACATATATACACACATTTATACACACACACACACATAATATATACATATAGATGCATATTTAGACGTGTATTTTTTAATAATTTTTATTAGGCAGTATTATTATGAGTGTAACTGTACTGTACAATGTATTTTTGATGGTTTTTTTCCTCTTTTTTTTTTTGCCTCGCGTAACAGTTAACCAGAGCTCTGAAGTCACGCTAACCCAAATAAGTGTTAAATTCAATTGCACTCAAGCGAATGCAATTACTTTCAGCTTGTAATATGCTTGCTACTTCCAAAGCCCTTAGTTTGTTTTCTTGTAATTTTTTGTTTAAAGCATGTATTTAGGCTCAGGAGTATGCACTTGTCTGGAGTGCTGTACAACAATAGATGTTTAATACATTTGACCACTAGATGGCAGGAGTAGTTTTGGATGCAGCTTTGGAGCATAAGTTGACCCGCAACACTGGTTACGTATCAGTTAAAGGGACAGTAACCACTTTGTAATTACAAGACATTTTTGTTGTGTTGCTATAGAATAAGATATGAGCCAAGTCTTAACATTTTTAGAGACACGCATAGTGCAATATAGCACGTCATAACCTGACAGTTTTGTTGCATTTAAACTGTCTGCTTTATATTTTAATTTACTTTAGAATTGAGATGTTGTCACTTTCTGTTTTGTGTGTTAATGAATTTATACATCCAATAAATAACACAATGTATTTAGCAGAGTATTTAGGATTGGGATTTGACAAATTCTGATTGTGCTTTGAATGTTTCTGTGCAAGCTCAACAAATTAATATAATACTCAGTTTTGAAGATAAAATTTGCCTTTCTAGAATTGTTTGAGTGGCGGCCTCACAGTACTGTTGAGACTTCTTAGATACAGTAATCTTGCCAGAGCAGAGCGCCTAAGATACCCCCCCCCCCCCATAGAACTATCAAAATATTGCAATCAAGGAGAGAAAATACACAAAAAACGTTTTTGAGCAATACATTTTAATGCTTGAGTCTCTCCTTCACACGCAGAACCCTGAAAATCAAGATAACAGCTCTCAATCTAAAATGAATTGATGAACCTTGCAGTACGAATATTACATCTTAGATAATCTTGCCAAATCAGAGAGCTTTAGAGAATCAGGCCCTTCTACTCATTCGAACATGGCATGCTCACTTGTATGCCAAGCTACACTGTAACACTTCTGATTAAGGAGATAAACATCAGACATTTTGAAAAATGATACTCTTAAAATAAAATACCATCAATTCTGAAAAATCTCTAATGTGCTTCTAGTTGGAGACAATTAAAAAATTACAGCAGATGTTACAAATTTGTTTTTATAATTGTCATATTATTAAAATGATAACAGAGTGTCAGAAAACAATGAATCATTTTATGTAAATTTTAAGCTTAAAGGGACATAATACTCATATGCTAAATCACTGATGCAGTATAACTGTAAAAAGCTGACAGGAAAATATCACCTGAGCATCTCTATGTAAAAAAGGAAGATATTTTACCTCACAATCTCCTCAGCTCAGCAGAGTAAGTTCTGTGTAAAAAGTTATACTTCACCTGCTCCCAGCTGCAGGTAATAATAAAAAAAAATGAAGAAATGAACAGCAGCCAATCAGCATCAGCAGTGCTGAGGTCATGAACTCTTTTACTGTGATCTCATGAGATTTCACTTAACTCTCATGAGATTTCATAGTAAGCTTCCTTTACCTGATTGGTGAAATAATATGAGAGTTCACGAGGCTCATCCTTTCAGCTGTCCCAGGACAGACACACTAAAATGCTGCTTAGAAATCCTTTACAATGGGAGGTGGCTACTGAGGAACTTTTGAGGTAAAATATCTTTCTTTTTTACATAGAGATGTTCAGGAGATATTTTCTCGTCAGCTTTTTACAGCTATGCTGCATCACTTTCAAGTGTTTAAACATTTGGGTATTATGGCACTTTAATTCATTTTTAGTAAATCCTTATGCTTATCCCAGGCATTATTGAAGTATCCCACAGTGTTTACCCTTACCACCTCTAATGAAAATGTATCCCAAGAATCAACCACATATATAGGTATAGATATGTATTTTACATGAACAGTATCGGATATATATAAATATATATTTAGTAATAAAAAGTACATTATTTTTTATGTGATGTACATAGGAATGTAACATATTAGTTTTGCGCATCAATTTTCTCAATTTAGATCTTAATGCGTTTGGGTTAGTGAACATGAAAACGTAGTATTCTTAAGGCGCGTACTTGAAATATTAAATATTATTAAAAAAATAATAAAAAATAATAAAAATTATTAAACATACCGTGAAATATATAGATATAATCTATGGATTTTTAATAATTTTTAATAATTAATATAATTTTTTAAAAATATTTTATATGTAATATTTCAATAAAACATTGTTACATTTTGCAAAGTCTCTCTGCACAAGCAGGGCAGCTTCCATTATAGACAAATATATAGATAACAAAACCTTTCTAACTTTAAATAGTGATCCCCTATTATCCATCAATTAACCACCTAGGCCATTTTTATACCACATTATGTATGACCAAGCAAATTATTTTGATTGCTTATAAAAGGTTAAACCTAAAATTGTATTATGCATTTAGTATTTTTTTTAACTATGAAAGATTATGACAATGCTCCATAAATGTATGCCCTTCCCCTCCTTTAAAGGGACAGTCTAGGCCAAAATAAACTTTCATGATTCAGATAGAGCATGTAATTTTAAACAATTTTCCAATTTACTTTCATCACCAATTTTGCTTTGTTCTCTTGGTAATCTTAGTTGAAAGCTTAACCTAGGAGGTTTATATGCTAATTTCTTAGACCTTGAAGGTCACCTCTTTTCAGAATGCATTTTAACAGTTTTTCACCACTAGAGGGCGTTAGTTCACGTATTTCATATAGATAACACTGTGCTCGTGCACGTGAAGTTATCTGGGAGCAGGCACTGATTGGCTAAACTGCAAGTCTGTCAAAAGAACTGAAATAAAGGGGCAGCTTGCAGAGGCTTAGATACAAGATAATCACAGAGGTAAAAAGTATATTATAACTGTGTTGGCTATGCAAAACTGGGGAATGGGTAATAAAGGGATTATCTATCTTTTAAAACAATAAAAATTCTGGTGTAGACTGTCCCTTTAATCATTAGCATTTCACACAGCTGCTTATGGAAACCTATTTCTTTTTCAAAGCTTTAAAACTTACAGTATAGAGTGTGACGAGTCAGTGACTCATCATAGTTTAAATGGGAGAATTCAACTTAGAAAATGATTAATTTTGAAATCTGTGGAGGAATAGGGGTAAATATGTCTAAACCATTTACAGATACCATCTGCAAAGCATTCCTTGTGTGAAGGTGTCTGTAAGCCACAAACGGAATGTCTCCGACAACCTGAATTGAAAGGAAGCAATGTTCCACAAATAGATGTGTCTCATGTTGTATATATCAAGATGAAAACCTCAAGCCAACAAACACAATTTATCATTTATGCTAGTTTGTTTGCAGATGGATTTACTATTCTTTCTCTGTTTGTAGTCACTTTTGCCAACAGACTAGATTTAAATCATAAAACATAAAAAGGCTTAACTTCATCATTAAATATTGCAGTTAGGCTTGCCAAAATATGATGAGCTGACATTTTGTCTAAAAATCAGAGGTAAATTAGCAACTCCTATAAAAACATCAATATACATAAAGTAAACTACAATATCATACATTGTTTTTATATGTTAGATGCTTTTTAAAGAATATTAGTTATATATATATATGAAATTGACAGAGCAGGGTGCATTATCTTTTGTGTGACCTTGCGCTAAGGATAGAGCACATTCTGATATTTGCAAATAAATGGTAAAAAAGGAGCACTATTAGCTCTTATATTACAAGTGGTTAGTTAAACGTTGCCCTTAAGTGCTTTGGAAACCTTAAACATATACATAACATAACTATAAATAAAATATATTCATGTAAAATATTTCACTCATATTTATACATATTAACTTTAAAATAAAGGTTTCAGAAGATATGGTATATGGTATATGATCAGGTGCTGATTGGGAATATAAACCCAGTGTATACTGTGTATATTTGTATGTGTGCATATATATGTGTGTGTATACATATATATTTAGGTGGATGTAAGTGGTGTTTGTAACTTATATTTCCACACAAAATTATAGTATAAAACTAAGTAAAGACTCTATTTAGTATACCTTCTGCTCAGCGCTCGAGCGATAGTGACATGAGCTTTCAGCACGCCCCGATAAAAGTCTATTATGTGAGTGCATCCATTTAAAATATTACTTTCAACTTGTAATTTGAGGGCAAACATAAAATGGATGGATTGGGCTAGAGAAATGTTAGTGCACATTTTTGTGCTCCACTTGTTATATAGCCCATTATGGGCTAGATTATAAGTGGCGCGTTATTGTTAGCATCGGACACGATAAGCAATATCACGACTGCACTAACAGACACACATAATACCATTGAGATGTATAGTAAAATGCTTCTCGGCGATACTGCCTGTTAATGATGTTGGCAGCATGGAATATTTTACTGGATCGCTCAACATCGCGGCAGCTCCTTTTGGTATATATTGCCGCATGGCAAGACTTTCGCTCATCAGTGCCTGTGGGAGAAAAAGTTAATGTGGTTGTGATATCCAAAGTCCTGAAGTTAGCGAGCATCAGACTTTCACTCTCGTGCAAACTTTTTACTTTCAAATTATTATTATGTGTTAAAAGTTTGGTGTGTAATCAAAAGAAAAAGTTAGCCCCATGTATACTAATTATCTATATTTAAAGGGATATTAAACCCACATTTTTTCTTTCATGATTCAGATAGAACATGCAACTTTCTAATTTACTAAGCTTAGGAGCCTGCCCATTTCATTTTTGGTTCAGTACACTGGGTAGCGCTTGCTGATTGGTGGCTACATTTAGCACTGCGAGATGTCTCATTTATGTATGTGAAGCAGAGACAAGCCCAGTGCAATAAAGCACTGCATGATTTTTGTTACACTTACAATTATGTATTTTATATTACTATACATATCAGATTGGGTCTTTCAGTATTATTTCATTTAAAGGGATATTAAACCCACATTTTTTCTTTAATGATTCAGATAGAACGTGCAATTTTAAGCAACTTTCTAATTTTCTCCTATTATAAAAAAAAAAAAAGTTCACTGTGGAGAAGTAGGGTCATACATACATATGTGGTGGGAATGTATCAAGGTTAAGGAAATCTGAAACCATGTATCCAACTTACTAAGTTTAATTTTCAAGAAAGATATCATTCTCACCCCATAATAGGCACTCTTACATTTCCCAGTAGTAGGCATACTTCAGAAACACACTAAACGGATACACATGGTTTGCACTGTCACCAGACTAAGTATAGCTTGATACTGGAAGAGGGAATTACCCAGTTTAGAATAAATCACCAAACAAATCGAATACCTAGCTCTACGCCAACTTCTGACTTTTCTATTCCTGTTGACGGCATCACCATTGCCCCATCACCCCAAGTCTGCTGCCTCAGAGTTACACTTGACTGAAATCTATCCTTTCATCCCCCACATCCAATCGCTTTCTTCATCTTGCCGCAACCACTTACGCAATATTTCCAAGATTCACACTTTTTTGAGCGCTAACACCACAAAGCAAATAATCCACTCCCTTGTTAATTGCCGACTTGACTACTTGACTACTGCAATAACCTACTTACTGGCCTTCCTCTTTCCTGCCTTTCCCCCCTTTCATTAACCTTTCCCATCGCTCTGTATCTGCTGCACCTCTCTGTGAGCCACTTTACTGGCTCCCCATTCACAGCAGAATTAAATTCAAAATCCTCACCCTTACATACAAAGCTCTCAACAACACCGCTCCCCTCAACCTATCCTCTCTAATCAACAATTATACTTTAGCCCGCCCACTAAGATCCAACAATGACCTGCTCCTTCAACCATTACCTCTTCCCATGCTAGACTGCAGGACTTCTGTTGTGCTGCTCCTACCCTCTGGAACACTCCCCCTGGGGCTGTCAGGCTTTCCCCTAATCTTTCTTCTATTAAATGCTCCCTGAAGACTTTTTTTTTCAGAGAAGCCTATTACTCAACTCAGTAATAAATTACTTCCACTTACCTAATATTCCCTCATATAACTCTGCATTAACTTCTTTCTCACTCTTGCAGTCCTCACCTCATGTTTCCCAACCTCCTACCCTTCTAGATTGTTAATTCCCACGGGAATAGGGTCCTCAATTAATCCTGTATGTGTTTGTCAAATTTTGTCATGTCTCTTACAAGTTTTAAATCATTGTTTTATTTAAGTGAATTGTACCCATGGTCAGCGATGTGGAATATGTTGGCGCTTCATAAATAAAGTGTTATAATAATATTAATACCACATGACCAGCTCCACTGCCACTGCTCCACACCAAAGATAATTTTTTAGATCATTGGGAACCTTTTATAATGTACTATGAAGCAAATAGGAGAACAGCCATACATACAGTTAGGACCTAGAGTGCTATTAATTATAGTATTTGTCAGATCTGTGTATTTAGAAAATATTGTACTCCTGAAAATGTATGAATACTGAGAGACTTTTTATTAAAAATGCTTGTAAAGAAGAAGATCAAAGAAGACACAGAGACTTGTTATTTTTTTTATTTTCTTTTATCTAGCATTATTTTTATTTTATATAAAATAATACACTTTCCAAAAACCTAAACAAACTTACATTTTATAAAAAAATAATCATCTAATATTGCAAACAGATGGCAAACATGGCATCATTTTGATTGTTTTGAATAAGTAACATATAAAAGGGTTAAAATCCTTTGTGCCCCTCATTTATGTGTGCATATATACAAGGCGTGAGCCTCTTCATGGGACAGACGTTATCAGCCTTGTCCAACGCTCTTTATGGCAAACACATTGGTGTTAACCTTGACACTTTATATATTTTACCTTTTTTTTCTTCTTCTTTTTTTTAATTAAGGTTCAATACAATTCTTACAAAAGTCTAGAATCAAAACATATCATTCCATACTGAGCTTTAACAATACATCATTTACAACAGCAACAACATAGAAAATCAAGAGTCTGACAATTATATGTGACCTTTATATTCATTGTTCACTAAAACCTTTTGTCAATGTACAGCAGAGGTCTTAAACATAGAAAGCTCGTTGTTGGGTGGGGGATACTAATAATCTTAAATGATGAATCTCAGATTTTTATTTTTTAGCCAAAATCTGTTAAAAACATACGGCTAGATTACGAGTTTTGCGTTATGAGTGAAAAAGCCTCATAACGCTGCTTTTTCACTACCGCTGGTATTACGAGTCTTGCAGGTATAGGTGCACCGCACACTTTTTTAGCCGTAACGAAACTTAATTATCGCAGCTTTCAAAAAGTCCTTTTTCATTGGGACTTCCATAGCGTCGGTATTACGAGTTTGCCTGTCCAGCCAAAAAGTGAGCGGTACAGCCTATACCGTCAAGATTCGTACCGTAAACTGAAAGTCAGTAGTTATGGGTTTTGCGCTACAAAGCTGTAACATAAAACTCATAACTAAAGTGCTAAAAAGTAAACTAACACCCATAAACTACCTATTAACCCCTAAACCGAGGCCCTCCCGCATCACAAACACTAAAATAAAATTATTAACCCCTAATCTGCCGCTCCGGACATCGTTGCCACTAGAATAAACATATTAACCCCTAAACCGCCATACTCACGTATCGCAAACACAAATTAAATATTAACCCCTAATCTGCTGTCCCTAACATCGCCGCAACCTACATTACTGTTATTAACCCCTAATCTGCTGCCCCCAAAATCGCCGCCACAATACTAAAGTTATAAACCCCTAAACCTAACCCTAAGTCTAACCCTAACAACCACTATAATATAATTAAAATAAATCTAAATAAAAATTACTATCATTAACTAAATAATTCCTGTTTAAGACTAAATACTTACCTGTAAAATAGTTACATTTTAGCTATCTTAGGTTTTATTTTTATTTCACAGGCAAGTTTGTATTTATTTTAACTAGGTAGACTAGTTAGTACATAGTTATTAACTATTTACAAGCTACCTAGTTAAAATAAATACAAATTTACCTGTAAAATAAAACCTAACCTGTCTTACACTAACACCTAACCTTACACTACAATTAAATAAATTACATTAATTAAATATAATTAACTAAATTACAAAAAAACACAAACACTAAATTACACAAAATAAAAAAGAAATGATCAAATATTTAAGTTAATTACACCTAATCTAATCGCCCTATCAAAATAAAAAGCCCCCCCCCCAAAAATAAAAAAAACCCTAGCCTAAACTAAACTGCCAATAGCCCATAAAAGGGCCTTTTGTGGGGCATTGCCCCAAAGAAATTAGCTCTTTTACCTGTAAAAAAATAATACAAACAACCCCCCAACAGTAAAACCCACCACCCACACAACTAACCCCCCAAATAAAATCCTATCTAAAAACCTAAGCTCCCCATTTCCCAGGAAAAGGGCGAGCCGCTCATAACGCAAAACTCGTAATTTAGCCGATAGTTAATATGAAATAGTCATAAGATAGAGACTAGGACAATGCCCGCCAGACAATGGGGATAGGAAGAAAAGGAGGAGAACCAATCTTCCGCCGGGAGGGGGGATATGATACATTCCCCTCCCTGCCAATTCAGTAGTAGGGACACTCCTCTTATAGAGATAGAATTTTGCCTTCTCCCAGAGAGTCCCAGGGCTCCCACACCTGGGCATACAGGTCTGTTTGCTGACGTGAGTTATACACAAAACTCTCCATAGACTTAAAATAGGAGATGAGTTGGATCAGGGCCTGTCAATAAGGAGGATTAGGTTTCTTCCAGTTTCGTGCAATCAGAAGTTTTGCCACCATCAAGATCGTTATCAGTAGGATGCGCATGGGTATAGAGAGGGATCGGAGGCCAGTGTGAATCAAAGCCACCTCCGGAGACAATGACACAATAAACCCCAGGTGACAATACAGGGTACTCAGTTTGCTCCACAGGGGTGCAATGGCAGGACACGCCCACCATATGTGAAGGTGGTCACCAAGTAACTGGCACCCCAGGATTTCATTATAGAAAGTAATCTTAACAGGTTAAAGTTCTTAGATAATACAGTTCCAATGTCATGAGATAGGAACACCCCTCGGTGCTTTAGACTGGACATAGACCATTGGAATTTATATTTCCTCCTAAGGGAGTGCAGCGTAGATTCAGATAAGTTTGGGGGCTATGCCTCTGTTTTACTAAGATTTAGTTTATAATATGAAATACTCCCGAATCCCTCCAGAAGGTCAAATAAGGCAGGAAGGGAATCCGGGTCCGTGATAAAGAGCGTCAGGTCGTCTGCATAGAGCGCTAGTTTCTGAGGTGTGTCATGAAGTATCAGCCCCTGGATTTGGGTTGAGTTCCTAATTGCCGCTGCCAGCGGTTCGATAGCGAGGGCAAACAATAGGGGGGACAGCCCTGCCTTGTCCAATGAGAGGCCTGGAGCAGATGTCCAGGCCTCTCACCCTCGCAATGAGGCAGGAGTATAGAGATGGACCAATTCCTGAGGGAAGGAAATAGAAAGAGGTGCCTGATGGTGTAATAACGTAGGAATAGGCAAGCAAGATGAGTACAGATATCCAAATATACTCACAAGCCTAGGTGCACATCCAGTGCAATAATCAACGAACCGAGGCTTCAGAGCCGCTCGGCTGACTCAATCTACTGGCAGAGGACTAGACAGGAAACACGTCCCACGAAGAGGTCAGCAATCACAGACCAGGTGCCAGAATTCACCTGTAGGATTCACCCTCAGATAGTATACATGTGTCTAAAGTACCCAATCCAGCGCCCAAAACAAATAGAGCAAGGTAAGGATAAAAGTGGTATTTTATTTTAAAACAATTAAAATCAATGCACAGGAATATCTATACACAGGAGTATAGAGACCCTACTGCATTAAGAAAGGCCTCTGGGAGACTGAATGCTCTAAGAGCATGTAGCCCCATCTTACCCTGTCAAACGCCTTTTCAGTGTCCATTGACAGGGTGAGAAGGGGGATCCCCATATCTGCAGCCTCAGTAAAAATATTCAAGAGATGCCTGGTGTTATCCGGACCCTGTCTGCCCAGGATAAAGCCCACCTGGTCAGTATTGACTAGGTTTGGGAGAAGTCTGTTTAATATTGTGGCCTGCAGTTTTGCATAAAGCTTTATGTCCACGTTGATTAAAGAAATCGGCCTGTAACTTTCACATAAGGAATGGTCCTTCCCCTCCTTAGGTAAAGTGATGATCGATGCCTCCAAAAATTCTTTCCCTCATCGAAGGCAGAGTTGTAAAATCCCTTGAGGATTGGGATCAGTTGCGAAGAAAAGGTTTTATAGAATAAAACGGTAAACCCATCCGGGCCTGGGGCCTTATTTATCTGAAGTGAGAATATCGCCTGTTTCAATTCCTCAGCAGACGGTGGACCAGAGAGGCTTTGGGCATCATCCACAGACAGGGTAGGAAGATTAAGGGAGGAAAGGAACTGCTCAATTTGCGGGGTTGGAGTTTTAGCATTTCCCAGAGAGCTATCAAGATTATATAATGTATTGTAAAAGTGAGCAAATGCACTTGCGATGTCTTTTGGGGAATAGACCACACCCCTCTGTGTTTAAATCGATGGGATTCGTCTTTGCTGAGTGCGGACTCTGAGTTTATGTGCCAGAAGTCGGTCCGCCCCAATTGCTTTTATAGTAATACAATTGTTTAAGGGCCAGAAGGTTCGATTGTACCCTCCTCTCTTCAATTGAATTGATTTTAGATCTAATAGCTGTAATCTGCTCGGCCATCCATCTCGAGGGGTCACCTCTGTTATGCCGCTCTAGTAAGCATAGCTAAGAGTATAATTGGGCAAGGGGCTTGCCCCTAAGCTTGCGATTTTTTGAAGCTTGTTTTATGAAATGACCCCTCAGGAAAGCTTTCATGGCCGCCCACAATGTAGGATCATCAGTCATCGCGTTATCATTGATGTTAAGGAAGTTGGTTATCTACGCTAGAGAGCCCTGGATATCAAAGAGGAATGTAATCTCCAGCTGGATGGGGAGGACCTCTGGTGAGTGTTGGCGAGGTCTACTGTGACCATATCGTGGTCTGACCATGGGCAAATCTGAATTTTAGGGTGAGAGAGTCTGTCTAGGAGGTTGGAATGACACAGTAGGTAATCAATCCTGGAATATCATTGGTGATGAATAGAATAGAAGGTATAGTCCCTCTCAGTGGGGGATAGGCATCTCCATGAATCATACAAATTATATTGGTACATTATAGATCTAAATAGATTAGAGACCTGAATAGCCGCTTTATCTGGAGGTTTATGTTTGGAGGTTTCCCTGTCTATCACCGGGTCCCATGCTATGTTCATATCCCACCAACATTTCAGGGTGCCTCTGCATAGTTGGTCTATCAAGGGGAGAACTGATTTCAGAAAGGGAAGCTGATTTGTGTTCGGGGCATACAATGAGACCACAGTGTACTGGACACTGTCCAGAGTGCAAACCAGCATCAGGAACCTGCCCTCCGTATCCCTCTCTATGTGTTGAATCTCACACGCCACTGACTAATGAACCATGATGGCGACACCTCTCTTTTTAGTTGGATGAGGGGGAGAACTGATTTCAGAAAGGGAAGCTGATTTGTGTTCGGGGCATACGAGACCAGAGTGTACTGGACACTGCCCAGAGTGGAAACCAGCATCAGGAACCTGCCCTCTGGATCCCTCTCTACGTGTTGAATCTCACACGCCACTGACTTATGAACAATGATGGCGTCACCTCTCTTTTTAGTTGGATGAGATGCCGACTGACACGTTGGGAATAACTTGGAATTCTGTATGAACGAAGAGCCATGGGGCCAGTGGGTCTCCTGGAGCAAAGCAATCTTTACATTATTTTTTAACAGGTATCTGAGAAGTAAACTCCTCTTTGTTGGTGAGTTCAATCCCTGAGTATTCAGGGTGGCAAACTTAAGAGCCATGATGATTTAGGTCAGAGAGGAGGCAGAGAAGAGAGAGACAAAAAATAAAGGGGGGAGGGCTAGTTGGTTCTCACTAGCTCCACCAATATAGACTATTACAAATTTTTGTTTCTCAGCCTCAATTCGTGGATGACTTACTTCAAGTTTGAGTGAATAGGTAAGGTTTGTGATAGAATAAACACAGCCAATATCTGTGCTATACTTTAAAAAAAGAGTAGAGCAGATCCGAAAGTGGGGGGAGTGCCGAGGGAACAAATAATATATTAAGTAGATTGAATTTTACAAATAATAGGCCGAATGGGCCCAAATGGGGTGAACCTGAGCATTGAAATAAACCTTAAAAATTTACATTTATTACAGCTTTCAACATCTATTTTTGGAACTTCTAGTTCCCGCATTGTGCATAACCTTAACTTAATGCAAAGTCAAATTACATAAGAGAATACAAATAAACTTGGATCAACAAGTGTATAACAAGTAAATACAGAATCACAAAGAAATAACACCTTCTTGAGTGTGTGAAACTGGACAAAGGGTATGACCCCCCGTAAGTAAGTGGTGAGTTTCCTAGTGCAGTAACATCCCACCCCGTGGGACGGGGGGAAGATGGGGTCACGTGGGGGTGGGGCTGGGATGTCCTGGTGAATGATAGTGAGGGAAGAATTAAGGGGAGGGGGGCTGGGGAATCTGGAGTTACCTGATTGGGTTAAGCTTGTGGTCAGCGTACCTGGAAGGGTAAAGGCAGTTGCCCCTAGAGATATTAACTGCCTCATTGATATCACAATACAACAGAGTTGATACATTTGACAAATTTCAACTGAGACAGAAGTTAAGTAAATGGTACAGAGTTGATCCTCTGTAAATAAACATGTCAATGAACAGACCTCAGGGGTACCTGATATGTGCTAACCTTTGTTACCTAAGTGGGTCTAGGGAAGTGGTACTTGACAGTCAGGCCCTCTCTATATAGGAGTTTTCAGGCAGGATGGAGTAGGGCCCGGGGGGTGGCATTATGCTGGATAAGGAAATGGGGAAGAGCCAGGACAAGACCCATAGGTAAGGCTCCACAGGACAGGGGTTAGAGTCAAACCAATCAGCCAATAGCTTTGTCTCAGCTACAACTCTGTATACCTAGGAGGGGAAAATAAATGGAGAGCCACAAAAACTCCCCATAATCCCACAGCATTATCAATATTCTTAATCATTCTAAATTAAACATATTCTAACATGTTTTTCGAGAGGGGTTCTGGGTCTAGCATCCCACTCCCCTTACTCTCTCAATACAGAAACCAGAATCAGGCAGGTCACCAGCAGATCCATCATTACTCCGAAACTGTGTACCTGGGGAGAGAAAACAGTTGCAAAACCACATAAACCCATAACCCTAGAACATTATCAACATTCATAACCTTACAAACTTAAACACAGATTGGCAACCTTTCCAAAAAGGATACAGGGTTTGATATTCTAAACCCCTCAAATCAGAGAGGCCATGAGTCCATTTCACAGTCACTCAATTAAGGGTGCACAGTCCCAATGAAAGTTTAATGAATAGAGTTCCAAGAGTCCTTCCTAGGACATCATTCAACTTCCTGAGCAAAGGGTATGGTGTTTAAAAGGGAAACCTGTGAAGAGCCTCTGTTTTTCTCCCTGGGGGGCAGTTGTTTCCAAGGTGGGGCTTCAGCCCTCAGCTCTTTGGCGGGGGCCCTGGAGGCTGAAGAGGAAGGTCGATCAGGGAGCAGATCCCATTTAGAGAGAAGATTTCTGGCTTGTTACGGGGACGTTATAATATGCTGGATGTCATCCTTTGTGACGAACAGTTGGACCGGAACGCCCCACCTGTACTTTATTTCTTTACTTCTAAGGATCCTTGTGAAGTCTTGATAGGCCTTTCTCTGCTGTAAAGTGTGTGGGGAAAGATCTGGGAATATCTGTAGGCTGTCAAACTTCGTGGTTTTTAGGGATCCAGAATTAACTGCTCTCAAGAATTTTTCCAGAAAAGTATAATAGTGCAATCTCACCACCACGTCTCTTGGTTTGTCATTCTAGAGAGGTCTAATCGCCCGGTGGGCTCTGTCAATGAGAGATTCAGGATCCTGCAGGGGTCCAAGGGCAGCTGTAAACACTTCCTGTAGATAGGATTGTAAGTCCTTGGGGGGAACACTCTCTGGGATGCCTCTCAGGCGGACATTATTGCACCTGGAGCGGTCCTCCAGGTCTGCTAACTTAGACTCCAAGGTTGTAATTTGTCCTGCCAATCATTCCGAATATGATATCAGGTTTGCGTGATCCACTGAGAGATCCTCTTGCTTGTGCTCCAGGGAATCAGTGCGCTCTCCAAATGAAGCGATACCTCTCCTCAATTCTAAACAAGATTTATCAAACCTTTTGCAGATAAACTCGTGATGAGACGCCAGTAGAGATTTTATCTGGTCCATCATATTGTTGTTTGCTCCAGCTATATCTGACAGGCTAGCGGGTAGAGATGTTACGTTGAGGCCTCGCTCATTATTTGGCTCTGAAAGACAGGTTGAGTCAGAGAGTTCATCCTCTGAACCATTCTCCATACCTCTCTAGGACTGTTGAAAATGTTCTTTTACTGTCCTTTTTGGGCCTGTGAGACCCTTGGGTTTTCTCCTGCTCCATTCTCCCACACAGGTTATGCTTATAGTGTGACAGCGTGGTGAGCAGTAGGTAAACCAGGTGTGTGGTATGAGGGATGATATGAAGGGGTTACTGCACTTGGATTGCTGTAGTGTTACTCAGGAGCACCCTAGCCCTAAAACATTATTTAGCCTGCAATCATTTTACTCTCATATAGACAAACACCATACAGGGCAGCCATCCCCAAAAAGGCCCCAGGGTCAGTTGCGGGTTGCGGAGGACAGGTGTGAGCAGTCTGCGAGTCTGTTCTGGGAGATCTGGTGTATTGGAGGAGGAGGGTATACCTATGTTCAGAGGGTCATCCAAATTAAAAATGAGTTACTAGAGACTCACACCTCTCTGATGAGGCAGGGGTAGTTTCAGGAGACACCCTCTCCCAAAGCGCAGCAAAAAGGGGAATGTATTGATGGTCACAGATGAGATTGCATCCAAGTGAGGTTCACCGCAGAGTAAAGGCTTTTGATTTTTAATGTGAAAGCGGAGTTACTCCTTATGTCTCTCTATCAGCTAGAGCTGCTGCGGTTTGCTGCTTTAAGTGTGGGGTTCCCCCTGAGGAGTATATTGAGTTGAAGGGCCCACCTAAACTGTTATTTCTTTAAGATGGGGGTCTGCACTATGATGCAGTGTCCCAGTCAGTTACCGGCTCCCTTGAGGCAGGCACATGAGAAGGCCCCATGTCTCCTAACTTCCTCTGTCTCCCTAGGGATTGTAGGTTTGACGTCTCCTTGTCCCCCTGTACCACCCCTCCTGGGGCAGAATTGAGGCAACTCCCCTTGCAGTTATTTGTAAACACACCTTAGGAGGATTAGTGTGCCACACTGATGGGCCTGAATCAAAGATGGCTGCTATTCTCACAGCACCACCGTAACAAATGTGCCCAGGCTCTGATGGATGACGCTCCAGCTCAAGGGGTGTACCGTATGGTCCCTGATGTCAGGGGGAGCTCCTCTGTGGCCAATCGAGTCCAAGCCGGTACCCAGGTAAGAAGGTCACCCACCGTTAGGCTCCCAAGATTGCAGGCTGTCAGCATGGGTCACAAATTGAGAGTTGCGGTCAGACCCACCGGTAGTGCCCCCTCCTCTACGAAACTCCTCACTTCAGTCTTGGCTTCTGATTGTTTGCAGCTCCGGAGCGGAGCCCCGACCCTCTGGAGCACGGCAAACTTGTTAGCACAGGCTCAGCACGGTGGCAGCCCGGTCTAAGACAGAGTCCCTTAGAGATCCGTCTGCTGTCTTATTATCAAGGCCGAAGGTTAATCAGGCCACCACAACCGGACCCTGGGCAGTTCAGATGTTTTTTAAAGGCTATTTAGAGTAGCTCAATTTAGTGCTTTTATCTGAAATTTCAATAGTCAGGCTCCGCCCCCCGAGACTTGTTACTTTTAATTTTAAGTTTTAAGTTTATTTCTTTTTATAATATTATGTATTTCATGCTTAAATTATACTGTGATGTAACATATGATATTATAGTTTAAGCATAAAAATCTAAATAAAAATATTTCAACAACAAATTTTTTTTTTCCGTTCACTTGCTATCTTTATTTAAAAAAGCATGAATATCAGCTTAACAGCTGATCCATTTTTGGTTCAGCACCCTGGATAGCGCTTTCTGATTGATGGCTACATTTAGCCACCAATCAGCAAGCGCAACCCAGGTTATGAATCAAAAATTGGGTGGCTCCTAACCATACATTCCTGCTTTACAAATACAGATGCCAAGAAAAGGAAGACAATTTGATAATAGGAAGTAATTAGAAGGTTGCTTAAAATTGCTTGCTCTTTCTGTATCATGAAAGAAAAAGCTTGGGCTTAGTATCCCTTTAAGCTTTGCACTTTCCCATTTGTTTTTAATATATTTAAAATTAATCTAGCAGTGATTTTACACATTCTAATTCTTTACATTTCATATTAAATTTAATTACATTTAAACTTTGCATTTTATATTTTGTATTTTATTTTGTATACAGCAGTGTATTTAGATAGTGATTGTGCAAATTCTGACTATGAGGCCGAATTATCAAATGTCTGTCGGACCTGATCCGACAGTGTGGATCAGGTCCGACAGACATCGCTGAATGCGGAGCAATATGCTCTCCGTATTCAGCAGTGCACCAGCAGCTCACAAGAGCCAATGGGCCGCCAGCAGGGAGGTGTCAATCAATCCAATCGTACTCAATCGGGTTGAATCCCGGGGATTCCTGTCCGCCTCATCATAGCAGGGTGACAGGGTTATGGAGCAGCGGCCTTTAGACAATTCACAAAACACTTATTTTAACTAACAGAAAATGTATATATACTAAAATATAGACAAAACCAAGTCAAATTGTAGTTTTCTTCTCTCACCTATGTGAAATTTTGTATCCTAGAAAGGTTCATTACTTTCTATGGAAGGCATCTCTCATCTCTGGGATTTCCAGGTTCCTCCCCTTTTCTTAGAAAGTCAGCACTATAATCTCTCTCCAGACTAGAAAATGTTGGATTTTTGAGCCCATAGAAAGTAATGACACTGTCTGGGAAACTGAAGCTGACAGTTTTTTAGTTTTAATTGATATAATAGACATGCAAAGGGAAACAATTTGTAAAAGATACACACAAATATACAAAGTATGAGTCTAAGTTCTTAAAGCTACACAGAAACTGTGAAAGCATTATCAGAATTTGCACAATCACTATCTAAAAACATTGCTGTACCCAAAATAAAATACAAAATAGAAAGTGAAAAGTTTAAATGTATTAAAATGTAATCTAAAATGTAAAGAAATATAAAATACAAAGCAAAAAGTGAAATGCAGCAGAACTCTCTTGTCATACAGTGCTATTAAGCACTGGGCTTCTCTTTTTCACATACTGAAATGCAGGCAACACCCCTTGAAGAAGTATAAAGAAATCTGTCTTTTAAAAAATTTCACTAGGGATCTCACAGTGCTGGAGAATCATTTTAGAATATCTCTCCTGAGCAGAGAGGTTTTGAATATCAAGGCCCCAGGCCATATTCCTATGTTCTTCACTTTTCATTAAAAAATAAATAAATAAATATATATATATATATATGTATATAAATATGTGTGTGTGTATATTTTTGAAAAATATATATCTATACCTATATATATATATATATATATATATATATATATATATATATATATATATATATATATATATATATATATATATATATATAGCCCCACCTCAGGCTAAATATTCTAGTATTTCAGGCTTTTGCTCAAGCGCAACCTATAGCTTTCAACTTGTAATATGAGAGATATTTAGGGCCAGATTACAAGTGGAGCACTATTTAGCTCTTTCGCTAGAGTGCTAATTGCTCTAGAAGTAAACTGTTTGTGCTCGTTGGTTATGACGCACACAAACATCTTACTTCTAGTACAATTAGAATATCATGCTCACGATAGCATATTCTGCATGGAAGTCAATGGAGCTAAAAAAGTGGGGGGACAAATTAACACCCTACTCACACGCTAATCCGAACGCATATTCTCAAGGGTGCTAACCTGACATAAAAATATGAATATTTCAAATTCCAGTATTCTTCACATAGACAATATGGTCTATTTATTCTTAAAATATCAATTAAATAAAGAGGCGCCTCATGTGCGAATCAATTTTATCTAAGGAATGTGCACATATGTGTAACAGGGTACTCACACTTAGTAAAAGCACCCAACTGGGGAAATAGAAGCAGACTGATATCTTAAGGTTTATCAACTTACCTACTCCCGCTTGCAGTAACAATTCCAGGGGCCTTAGTAGATCACCGGTATTGATTTGCTGTAGTAAATAGCCATACTAGTCTTTTTTTAATCAAATGTTTTAACTAGTAGTGCTAGTATGCCTATTTAATACAGCATATCAACACCGGTGATCTACTGAGGCACCTGGAATTGTTCCTACAAACGGGAGTAGGTAAGCTGATACACCTTAATATATCAGTCTGCTTCTATAAGTACAGTTGGGTGCTTTTACTAAATGTGAGTACCCTGTTAAACATATGTGCACATATAAATTGGATAAGATTGTCTGATTTTCAAATGAGTTGCCTCTTTGTTTAATTGATATTTCAGTACTACATCATCATTAGTGTGAAGAGTTGTGCTGCCGATATTTTAGAAGTTTGCTGGTCTGGAACATTCAGGTGTTGGTTAACACAATGCCAAGGAGGAAAGACATCAGCAATGATCTTATAGAGAAGCAAGTGTTCCCATCATTCTGGAAAGGGTTATAAGCCCATTTTCAAACAATTTAAAGTCCATCATTCTGCAGTTATGAATATTATTCACAAGTGAAAAACATTCAAGACAGTTGCCAATCTTTCCAGGAGTGGACATCCCAGGAAATTCATCTCAAGGTTAGATCGTGCAATGCTCAGAGAAATTGCAAAAAACCCCAGAGTTACATCTCAGACTCTACAGGCCTCAGTATATATGTATATATATATATATATATATATATATATATATATATATATATATATATATATATATATATATATATATATATATATATATATATATATACATATATATATATATATATATATATGTATATATATAAATATATGTGTGTGTATATTTTTTAAAAATATATATCTATACCTATATATATATATATATATATGTATCTATATATAGCCCCACCTGGAATTGTTCCTGCAAACGGGAGTAGGTAAGCTGATACACCTTAAGATATCAGTCTGCTTCTATAAGCACAGTTGGGTGCTTTTACTAAATGTGAGTACCCTGTTACACATATGTGCACATATAAATTGGATAAGATTGTCTGATTTGCAAATGAGTTGCCTCTTTGTTTAATTGATATTTCAGGACTACATCATCATTAGTGTGAAGAGTTGTGCTGCCAAAGTTTTAGTAGTTTGCTGGTCTGGAACATTCAGCTGTGGGTTAACACATCAGCAATGATCTTATAGAGAAGCAAGTGTTCCCATCATTCTGGAAAGGGTTATAAGCCCATTTTCAAACAATTTAAAGTCCATCATTCTACAGTTATAAATATTATTGAAAAGTGGAAAACATTCAAGACAGTTGCCAATCTTTCCAGGAGTGGACATCCCAGGAAATTCATCTCAAGGTCAGACCGTGCAATGCTCAGAGAAATTGCAAAAAAAAACCCAGAGTTATATCTCAGACTCTACAGGCCTCAGTTAGCATGTTAAAATTCATGACAGTACACTTAGAACAATACCGATTAAGTATGGTTTGTATGGAAGAGTATCCAGGAGAAAGTCTCTTCTCTTTAAAAATAACATGGCAGCACAGCTTGGGTTTCCAAAGTTGCATCTGAACAAACCACAAGACTTCAGGAACGATGTCCTTTGGACAGACAAGACCAAAGTGGATCTGTTTGGTCATAATGCACAGCGCGACGTTTGGTGAAAACCAAACACAGCATATCAGTACAAACAACTCATGCCAACTGTCAAGCACAGTGGTGGAAGGGTGATGATTTGGGCTTGTTTTGTGGCCACAGGCACCTTGCACTCATTGAGTAGACCATGAACTCTTCTTTATATCATAGTATTCTAGAGTCAAATCTGAGGCCATCTTTCCAACAACTAAAACTTGGCCAAAATTGGGTCATGCAACAGGACAATGATACCAAGCACACCATCAAATCTACAAAAGAATGGCTGAAAAATAAAATAATCAAGGTGTTGCAATGGCTCAGGCCAATCCTGATTGAAATTCTCTGGTGGGACTTTAAGGGAGTTGTGCATAAATTAATGCCCGCAAACCTAAATGAACTGAAGCAACGTTGTAAAGAAGAGTGGGCCAAAATTCTTCCACAACGATGTGAGAGACTGATAAAGTCATACAGAAAACAAATACTTCAAGTTATTTATGCTAAAGTTGTTTCTACAAGCTATTGAATCATAAGGTGTACTTAGTTTTTCACACATGACCTCTCCATTTTGACTATATATAAATAAATAATGACACAGTATAATATGTCACATGTTGTTGTTCATCTGAGGTTGTATTTATCTAATTTTAAGACCTGCTAAGCACCAGATGATTATTATGTCCTGATACGTAAAATCATAGAATTCAAAGAGAGTGTACATTCTTTTTCGCATCACTGTATATAGTGTATATATTTTTATATATATATTTAAAAACACAATTTTCATTCACTTTGTTTCTAATGCATATTTTATATGTCAAGGTGTTTGATATATATATACATACATACATAAAATTGTTTGGACTGGGGTCCTAGGGACATTTAATAACTTTCATGTAACAAAACTTGCATGGTTTACCAGTACAATCCTTATAAGACATTTTAGTTATACTTTATTTTTTATGGAGCAGTCCATGGAAGACCTTATAAGTGCTACAGAAGTATTAAAATACTTCTTGCCTTTGCTTTATCTGTTTAACCTACTGTAGATTTGTCTTTACTCGTACATTTTGACAAAATGAGGATTATTTCATATTTAAAAAAAAGATATAGGTGCACACCACCACCACATATATATATATAAATATAGTAGTAAATATATTACATAGTGAATGTAGGCAAGATTCAGAGGGGCTACAGCGACACTAGTGCGCAAATGTGGCCACCACCAGTAAATAATACCTTTCATTTGACCATAGATTAATTTTGTAAAATCACCGCAATTTATAAACATGTTACCAGCACCACTTTCTATCAAATTGTGCATAGGATACATATTTAATAATCATTAGGCTTATGCATGGGGTCATTGAATTGGCAGAACATATGTCAATTTTCTTTGCAGGATCAGCCACCCGTCCCCCATAGCCTCAGTTTAAACAAAAACACTCCATGAGAGCAAGTGTTTGTGATAGAGTATGACATAAAACAGTCCATAAGCCATACATTGAGGTAGTTTTTTTGAGCAATAAGTATCACAGTCTATGTTTGAATCCCACATATGGCACAACATAGTCCATAAACCATAAAATGATGTTGATCTTTGAGCAATTGAAGACACAGTCCATGATTGAATCCCACATATTGCATAACACAGTCCAAACGCCATACAAGGAGGTTGATCTTTGAGCATTTAAAGACACAGTCCATGATTGAATCCCACATATGGCATAACACAGTCCATACGCCATACAAGGATGTTGATCTTTGAGAACTTAATGACACAGTTCATGGTTGAATACCACATATGGCATAACAAAGTCCATAAACCGTACAAGGATGTTGATCTTTGAACAATTAAAGACACAGTCCATGATTGAATCCCACATATGGCACAACGCAGTCCATAAGCCATACAATGATGTTGATCTTTGAGCAATTGAACACACGGTCCATAATTGAATCCCAAGTATGGCATAACACACTCTATAAGCAATTCAAGGATGTTGATCTTTGAGCAATTAAAGACACATTCCATGATGTTTATTTGTAATACTTTTACAGTGTTACAGTTTATAAAAACATCTGGGAGTACAACAACGCTACATTTTCTTGTGCCAAGAATTGATATGATGGAAGAGTTATACAATATCTAAGACTTCCATAGATATCATGACTTATAAATGTCTGAAACACAACGGGAAGGAGCAGACGGAGGACGGATGAAGGCTTTTATGTATGTTTTTACATTGTATACCTAAGAAAGTCTCCAGGTGCAGAGGCAGATGGCGAGAGAGATGCAAAATATTGACCATATATGTTAAATTAAGTTACCGTACTAGCATATATGAAATACAATACCAAAAATACCTTATTTAAATACATGATTGTTTTCTTTATTAGTTGTAAATCTGAAATATTTTAGCATAGGTTCAAATAATGAATAATGCATGAGTGACGGGGAAAAATGAAAAAAAAAAAAAATAAAAAAAATAAAAACACCTGAGAATTTAGGAGAAGGAAGAGGATGAGGTTGACTCCAGAGTAAAAAAAATGGCAGGAGGTGCAGGAGGGTAAGGCCACAGCAGCTATATATAAATATGTATATATATATATATATATATATATATATATATATATATATATATATATATATATATATATATATATATATTAAAGTGTGTTATGTATTTATTTGATATAAAATATGATTAAATATTAATAATAATTACAAATTCTTATTGATTACTAATATATATATATATATATATATATATATATATATATATATATATATATATATATATATATATATATATTAATCTTTTATATAAAAAAAAATACTTAACACACACTAATATAACTCCTGTCTGCTTAGCTCACATGAACAAAAGAATTTGCATGTGCGCTATCCCGACAGGAGTAATAATGATATAAAATTTGATTAAATATTTATAATTACAAATGATTGATTTTGAGGTTCTTATAAATTATAATAAATACTTATATCAACACTGACATATTTTAATAGTTGTATTAATTATTATTGATTATTAATATATATTTTTTAATATTTGATTTCAAATAAATACTTAACGCACACCAATATAACTCCTGTTGGGATAACACACATGCAAATTCCTATGTTCTTCATGGGTGCTATAGCTGACAGGCGTTATAGTAGGGTGCGTTAAGTATTTATTTAAACTCAAATATTATAAAAAAATTATATAAATAATTGATAATAATTAATACAACTATTAAAATATGTCAATGTTGATTTTAAGGGAACATGAAACACCATTTTTTTCTTTCATGATTCAGATAGAGAATACAATTTTAAACCGCTTTCCAAATTACTTCTATAATTTGTTTCCTTCTCTTGTAATCATTAAATGAAAAAGCATCAATGCACTACTGGATGCTAGCTGAATGCACTGAGTGAGCCAAGAAGATAAGGCATACATGTGCAGCCACCAATCACCAGCTCCTGAGTCTACCTAGGTATCCTTATTTAAAAAAGGATATCAGGAGAACAAAACAAATTAGATAGCAGAAGTCAATTGAAATGTTGTTTAAAATTACATGTTCTGTCTAAATTGTGAAATAAATATTTTGGGCTTCATGTTCCTTTTAATGATTTAGAACTACTTCTAACCCCCCCCCCCCCTCTAACTCTACTCCAGTTTCTAATTTTTCTATCACTGTTGGTGGCACCACTATCTCCCTATCACCCCAAGTTTGCTATGATGGAGTCACACATGACTCAAATCTGTCCTTGATTCCCCACATTAATTGCTCTCTTCATCCTGCCGCAACCACCTACACAATATCTCCAAAATTCGTCCGTTTCTGAGCGTTGAAACTACTAAACAGCTAATCAACTCCCTGGTAATTTCCCGACTTGACTACTATAATAACTTACGAACTGGCCTTCCTCTCTCCTACCACTCCCCCCTTCAATCCATCCTAAATGCCTCTGCCAGACTAATCCACACTCTGTATCTGCTGCACCTCTCTGTGTGTCCATTCACTGGTTCCTCATTCACAGCAAAGTTAAATTCAAAATTCTCACCATGACCTACAAAGCCCTCACCAATGCTGCCCCACCCTACCTTTCCTCACTCATCAACAAATATACTCCTGCCCGCCCCCTAAGATCCAACAACGACCTGCTTCTTGCATCCTCTACCATCACCTCCTCTTATTCTAGACTACAGGACTTCTCTTGTGCAGCACATAGCCTCTGGAATGCACTTCCTTGAGCTGTCAGACTTTCCCCTAACCTGTCCTCCTTTAAACGTTCCCTAAAGAACTTTTTGTTCAGGGACACTTATTATCCGACTCAATAACAAATTAATTTCACTTACCTAATAGTTGCCTTCATCTAACTCCTCACTAACACCATTCTCACCTTTGCAGACCCCACCTCCTGCTTCCCATCCTCCTACTCATCTAGATTGTAAGTTCCCACGGGAATAGGGCCCTTAATTCCCAATATATTTGTCTGTAAAAAAATAAATTTCTTAAATTGTATTGTTTCTCCGTTGTACTTTTATCTATGTACCCATCGGCAGCGCTGCGGAATCTGTTGGCACTTTATAAATAAAGAATAATAATAATAACAATTGTACATTTTAAGAACTTCAAAATGAATCAATTGTAACTATTATTAATATTTAGTGATATTTTATATCAAATAAATACATAATGCACCCTAATATAACTCCTGTCGGGATAAAGCACATGCATATTCCTTTGTTCTTCATGCGCGCTAAGCTGACAAGATTTATATTAGGGTGCGTTAAAGGGACAGTCAAGTCCAAAAAAACTTTCATGTTTCAAATAGGGCATGTAATTTTAAACAACTTTCCAATTTACTTTTATCACCAAATTTGCTTTGTTCTCTTGGTATTCTTAGTTGAAAGCTAAACCTAGGAGGTTCATATGCTAATTTCTTAGACCTTGAAGGCCACACATTTATATTAGTTATCAATAATAATCAATACAACTGTTAAAGTATGTCTCAGTGTTGATAATAAAGACTTATTATAATTTATAAGATCCTAAAAATTAATAATTTGTAAATACAGGTGGCCCTCGTTTTACAACAGTTCAATTTACACCGTTTCAGAATAACAATCTTTTTTTCCAGTCATGTGACTGATATTGAAAAGCATTGAGAAGCAGTGCATTTATTTAAATAATCAGTAGGTGGAGCTGTCCGCTTTTGTTGCAGCAAAGCCAAGTAAGCTGAAATTAATCAGTTTAACCAGACCTGAGCTATCGAGCAGATTTCAAAGGAACAAGATCTTCCTGTCTGTAAATCAGTCCAGATTGGAATGCATAGAAAGATCTGTTTGCAGAAAAATGCAAGTGAAATCTGTGTTGTGTGATGATTTTATTAGGTTTATAATGCTGTTTAGAATTTAAAGTCTTCATTTCAAAGCTTTAAAAATAGTTTATTAGGTGTTACTTATAACAATTTTTAGAGGGGTCTGGAACCTATCTCCCTCACTTCCCATTGACTTACATTATAAACTGGGTTTCAATTTACAACGGTTTCGATTTACAACCATTCCTTCTGGAACCTAACCCCGGCGTAAACTGAGGGCTACCTGTATTAATAATATTTAATCATATTTTACATCAAATAAACACATAACACACCCTAATATAACTTCTGTCAGGATAGCACACATGCAAATTCCTTTGTTCTTCATGCACGCTATAGCCGGCATCAGTTATATTAAAGGGACAATAAACACAATAATTTCTGTTGTTTAAAAAGATAGATAGTCCCTTTATTACCCATTCCCCAGTTTTGCATAACCAGCACAGTTATAATAATACATTGTTTTATCTCTGTAATTACCTTGTATCTATGCCTCAGCAAACTGCCCCCTTATTTAAGTTCTTTTGACAGACTTGCAATTTAGCCAATCAGTGCTGACTCCTAGGTAACTTCATGTGCGTGAGCTCTATGTTATCAATATGACACACATGAACTAACGCCCTCTAGTGGTGAAAAACTGTCAAAATGCTTTAACATAAGAGGCGGCCTTAATGGTCTAAGAAATTAGCATATGAGCCTACCCAGGTTTAGCTTTCAACTAAGAATACCAAAAGAACAAAGCAAAATTGGTGATAAAAGTAAATTGGAAAGATGTTTAAAATGACATGCCCTATCTGAATCATGAATGTTTATTTTGGACTTGACTGTCCCTTTAAGGTGCGTTATTTGTTTTAATAATATTTTAATATATATACCAATGTTAAAAATGTATTAAGAGGATCATGTTTTGAGGCCTTCCCAGTCCATATTCATGCTATATACCATATACCGTTGAACCCTTATAACTTTTTTGTTTTAATATTTATATGATTTGATTTTATTGAAGTCTATATATGACTGTAATACTTTATTTAAATGTGTTTATGTTGTGTTTTGCACCACCTTTTTATGCTTACACTTTACTTTAGGTCTAGGGGTGCACTAATTTGAGCGTTATTTGGGCTTTTGCTTACGCACAGTCTTTAACTTTAAACTTGTAATATGAGTGATATTTATTGGGCACTATCCATTAAAAGTATAGGTTGCCTGCGAGCAATGTAAGGTGCTCTAAACCGTCAAGCATAAAGGTCATTTAACGATTAACTTGTAATATCAAGTTCAGCACTAATAATACAGCGGTCAAGCGATACTGCTTATCGCGTCCACATGATCATTAGCGCTGCACTTGTAATCTAGCCCTTAGCGTATTTGTGATATCCTTTGAAAGAACGTGTGAACTAGAGCGATGCCAGCTGCACTAAACCTTATCTGGTAAATCAGCTTTGCCATGAACTTAATATCATGTTGCGCACTAATTTTAGTGTGGTCCAGCAACATTGCTATTGTGTCTGGTGCTAGCATTAGCACGCCACTTGTTATCTGGTCCCTAGTTGGCAGGTGACATTTAGCTGAACCTTGGTGACATATCACTATGCTGCTCTAATGATTAAAAAAATAAGATGAGCATTTGGGGACCTGGAAGCAGCGGGCGTTTATGTTTCTGGTTCTTTGCCTGTTTCTTTTTTGTCTGTTTCTAAATGCTTGCTTGACTGTTTAAGTTAAAGTGACGGTCTACTTGAATATTGTTAGCTATCAACAAAAAATACCAAGAGAACAAAGCAAATTTGATGATAAATGTAAATTGGAAAGCTGTGTAAAATTGCATGCCCAATCTGAATCATTAAAGTTCAATTTTGATTGGACTGTCCCTTTAAGTAAATAAAACAAACCTGAAAATTGCTTAAAAGAAAACACTCACATCTAAATCATATAAACTGTATTTAACAGTGCAACTTAAAAAAACAAATTATACTCAAATAATTTCCAGTGGGCACATGAAAGCACATAAAGAAAAGGGTGAGTTTAAGGTTTTTACATTTATATTGAAATAGACAGGAAGTAGTTTAAAACCTTTTTTAATATTTAAAAGCTGTAATATATTTTATAATATCCTCTTATAGATTCAACAAAGTTAAATTAACAAATTAAATTAGAAATATAAAGCCTTACATAACACATTTTAGCAATCTGACATAGATTTTCTGCCTTTTTTACAAAATTAATATTGCTCTAATTTTTAATGTGTGTTTCTCTCCAAGGAAACTCAAAGTGCTTATTCTTCTGGCTGTGAGATATTTATTTCCAGTGCAGTTGTCAGTCTTTGCCCTTTGCTACTAGCCAATGAGGAAGCTTCAAATTGATTGCTTTATCTCACAGCCAATTTGCTCTAATACATTGTTCACAATGTAAAAGGAGAAAGAGAAGTGTAAAAAGCAATATTGTTGATTTCATTGCACTTGTGTTGATTTTACATGTACTGTACTGGAAGTAACAATATTGTCATCCATATCTTTATTACCTCTTAGGAGAGATCTATCAGTCAGCCTTATCTGCCAATCAGCTGTTGGGAAATGGGTGCAGATATTTCTCTGCAATTAGAAGTCATACACACAGGCCTCAGATGTTATGTGGCAGTTGGCAGATTAATAATCATCTAAAAAGACGATTTACTGTATATTTTGCAAACTGTGTAAGTTTTTAAAAAAATTAGTCATTGGTTGTAGATGTTCCCACATAATCATAATATGAATAATATTTACATATAGTGCTCATCTCTCCAATAGTGCAGGCCTTAGATTTCACTTAAAATCAGCAGATGGTAAATAAGAGCTAATATTGTCCAGTTTAAGATTGATTTATAAATCATGGAAGGATGAAAGTCTGAGTTATCCAACAGAGAGCTAGATTACAAGTGAGGCTAGCGCAATCATGATTTTGCGAACAATTTTCTTCCATTGATATTACAAGTCGAGAGAAATCATGATTGCTTTTAGATCCTTCCCGCTATCTAACAGCTGTGATAAACTATTTCCTGAAATTAAAAAGTTGCACAAAACACAACAAAAATACATAACAAAGTACACTTACACCCATACACTACACTATTAGCCCCTAAACCGCCATCCCTCACATCGCAAACATTAAATAATACTAATAACCCCTAAACCGCCATCCCCCCACATAGCAAATACTAAATAATACTATTATCCCCTAAACTGCCATCCCCCCCCACAACGCAAAGTATCTAAATAAACTATTAAACCCTAAACCGCCACCCCACCACCACCACCACATCGCAAACTACTTAAATTAAAAGGTTTTTGTTTTAAGGTAGTTATGATTTTTTTTTAAGTTAATTTATGGATATTTTATTTTGGGTTAAGTTAGGGGGTTTAGATGATAGTTTATTTCTTTGCGTTGTGGGGGATGGCGGTTTAGGGGTTAATATTTTATTTAGGTAGGTTGCGAAGTGGGAGGGTGGCGGTTTAGGGGTTAATAGATTATTTAGATACTTTGCGATGTGGGGGGATGGCGGATTAGGGGGTTATTCAGCTAGGGGCTTATGATAGGTTTGTTTTCACTTTTTTTTTTCATTTTCGCAAGAAGGGTGTTAGTTTTTGTTTCAACTTTTTTTTCTACATTGATTTCTATAGGGGAACACATGCACGCGCATGCGTATATTTTGCGCTTTTTGGGCTACCGCTAGTGCAAAATAATCAATTTTTCAACTTGTAATACAAGCAGATCCAAAGAAGCACAACAAACAATACGCTAGCGAAAAATTTAGATTTACTGCAGCACTTTTAATCTAGCCCAGAATCTGAATTTGCAGCACAAAACTTTAAAAAATACTGCGGATAAGTCAAGTTTCAATTAACCAACCAGGCTATCTCACCTGTTACTGTCTCTAGTCTAATTTTCCATGATACACTCAGGCAGATTTTAGTCCATGCTAGTGTCAGTTAGACTTTATTTTGAATATTTATTTGTATCATATTATTTGCAACAAAACTATCCAACAATGGCCTAAATTAGTGGAGTGACACATTTGTATCACTCTTGAACGCTTAGTGCGTTCAAGGTAAATCAATAGAGCTCACCAGTTGTCAGCGGGTATTACTAGTTGAAAGTAAAAACAGGTATGTTAACATCTGGAGGTCGTATATCTCAACCAAGTGGCAAAGGGTTGTGTATACTAAAACTAAACAGGGTGAACAGACCTGCCAACCTCACTAACTGCACTTCTCACTAACCATGCAGTCTGTAACACAGAGTTAAAAACAAAAACAAAAAGATTGCAGGTGGCGCCTACGGCAGTCTATTAATGATTGTGTAGTTAATTGTACTTGCCAAATATTCCAAATTAAATTAAATTAATAGAACAGTGATAGCAAATAAAGGTAAAAATGGTGATAGCAAATAAAGGTAAAAATTAGATGGTTTATTAACACAGTAAAGGACAATACGTTAAAAATGGCTCTTCCTGCTAAGACACCGGTGTCTATTGTATTTTAAAATGTGTTAAGAATATTCAGGAAACTGAAAAAACAATTAAGATTCACAAATGTTGGACGTGGCTCATAAACAGTTAATTTCTAAATGATAAATATCCCAACAACATTAAATACAGATGACTGGATTGTGGCTCAAATTTAAATGTGTCTAAAAGTCAAAGAAATCGGCTGTTACATTCTCGTGTTGGTTGGCACCAAGGAAGTTCATTTAAAATCCTTTTAAAATCCCATCAGAAGCCCATCTGAAGCAGGTAAGCGGGCGATAAAAGAGCCGCCACTGCTGCTGGGAATATTGGGTAAGTGTGACATCACACACACGGTCCAACAATACTTCTGATTGAAGTATTAACACTGACGAGTGCTTGGAAGAAGACTTTGTATTTCACAAGAACTGTGTTATAAGTGCTAGAGAATTCTGATATTGTATATAGTGTTGTGTTAACCCACATTCTCTGGAATACCAGCTGATTAGACCTTATTGAACAGCACAGTCACTTGATTTAAGTCACAGTGTCCACAAAGGATTTTAAAAGGATTTTAAATGAACTTCCTTGGTGCCAACCACACGAGAATGTAACAGCCGATTTCTTTGACTTTTAGACACAATTAAATTTGAGCCACAATCCAGTCATCTGTATTTAATGTTGTTGGGATATTTATCATTTAAAAAATTAACTGTTTATGAGCCACGTCCAACATTTGTGAATCTTAATTGTTTTTTGAGTTTCCTGAATATTCTTAACACATTTTAAAATACAATAGACACCGGTGTCTTAGCATGAATAGCCATTTTTAACGTATTGTCCTTTACTGTGTTAATAAACCATCTAATTTTTACCTTTATTTGCTATCACCATTTTTACCTTTATTTGCTATCACTGTTCTATTAATTTAATTTAATTTAGAATATTTGGCAAGTACAATTAACTACACAATCATTAATAGACTGCCGTAGGCGCCACCTGCAATCTTTTGTTTTCGTATATCTCAACCACCCTAACTCTCTCTCCTCATCAATTTCTATGGGGTGCTCTAAGCCTTTTCTATTTATCGGTCATGCACTAATCTGACCAAGTGCGCAAAAACAAAAGGTGTGTTAGGAACACTTTAAATACCTATGTTCTTAACTTAGAATAAAATTTTATTTTTATTTTAAAATATATATTTCTATATACAGTATATCTGCATATTTTTTGTAAAATATATATCTATTTCTATATATCGTATATATTGTATATACAGATATTTTTATTGGGACTGGGGATGCCCAATCTAGATTTTTTTAGTTTGTGCATCTATGCTGCTCATTGATTATATGTTTACATTTATTGTTGATTACATTTTTCTTGCATAATTACATACACTTTTGTGCACCTTTATTCTTTTTTTTCTTTTTGAGTCTGGGGATTATAATATTTGCTTAGATATTTTTGGGGTTCTTTTGAAGTGGACCTTTATCCTGTGCACTCTATATACAATGTTGGTTCTCATTAAAGTATACATTATTAGAGTGCTATCCTGATATATTTTTTTATTTATATGTATGTATGCAAACGTTTAGGCACCCCTGACAATATTCATGATTATCATTTATAAATAATTGGGTGTTTGGATCAGCAATTTCATTTTGATCTATCAAATTACTGAAGGACACAGTAATATTTTAGTAGTGAAATGAGGTTTATTGGATTAACAGAAAATGTGCAATATGCATCAAAACGAAATTAGACAGGTGCATAAATTTGGGCACCCTTGTCATTTTGTGAATTTGAATACCTGTAACTACCTAGCACTGATTAATTGGAACACACAATTGGTTTGGTGAGCCCATTAAGCCTTGAACTTCATAGATAGATGCATCCAATGATGAGAAAAGGTATTTAAAGGGACAGTTTACTCAAAATAATTCTCTCTTTTAATTTGTTCCCAATGATCCACTTTACCTGCTGGAGTGTATTAAATTGTTTACAAGTATTTCCATTACCCTTATGCCTTTTGTTCAGCAAGGGCATTATATGTCCACAATAGACTTACAGGATGCATATATTCATATTCAGATTCATCCAGATCACTATCAGTTCCTGAGATTCTCTTTTCTAGACAAGCATTACCAATTTGTTGCTCTTCCTTTTGGCCTAGCGACAGCTCCAAGGATCTTTTCAAAGGTTCTAGGTGCCCTACTCTCTGTAATCAGAGAGCGGGGTATTGCGGTGTTTCCTTATTTGGACAATATCTTGGTACTTGCTCAGTCTTTACGTTCTGCAGAATCTCACACGAATCAACTAGTCTCCATGGTTTACCAAAAAGTTCTTTGATTCTTCAGACAAGGGTAACCTTTTGTGGTTTCCAAATAGATTCAATATCCATGACTTTTTCTCTAACAGACAAGAGACGTCTGAAATTGGTTGCAGCCTGTCGGAAACCTTCAGTCTCAGTCATTCCCTTCAGTAGCTATGTGCATGGAGGTTTCAGGTCTCATGACTGAAGCATCGGACGCGATCCCCTTTGCTCATTTTCACATGAGACCTCTTCAGCTTTGTATGCTGAACCAATGGTGCAGGGATTATACAAGGATATCACAATTAATATCCTTAATATTTCTGACTTGGTGGTTAGACCACCATCATATAGTTCAAGGGGCCTCTTTTGTTCGTCCAACCTGGACTGTGATCACAACAGATGCGAGTCTTTCAGGTTGGGGAGCTGTCTGGGGATCTCTGACAGCACAAGGGGTTTGAAAATCTCAAGAGGCGAGATTACCAATCAATATTTTGGAACTCTGTGCGATTCATAGAGCTCTTCTGTTTTGGCCTCTATTGAAGAGAGAGCCGTTTATTTGTTTTCAGACAGACAATGTCACAACTGTGGCATATGTCAATCATCAGGGTGGGACTCACAGTCCTCAGATTATGAAAGAAGTATCCCGGATACTTGTTTGGGCAAAATCCAGCTCCTGTCTAATTTCTGCAGTCCATATCCCAGGTATAGACAATTGGGAAGCGGATTATCTCAGTCGTCAAGCTTTACATCCAGGGGAGTGGTCTCTTCACCCAGATGTGTTTTTTCAAATTGTTCAGATGTGGGGGCTTCCAGAAATAGATCTGATGGCATCTCATCTAAACAAGAAACTTCCCAGGTACCTGTCCAGGTCCATGGATCATCAGGCGGAAGCAGTGGATGCATTGACACTTCCTTGGAGTTATCAACCTGCCTATATTTTTCCGCCTCTAGTTCTTCTTCCAAGAGTGATTTCCAAGATCATCATGGAGCAATAATTTGTGCTTCTGGTTGCTCCAGCATGGGCTCACAGGTTTTGGTATGCGGATCTTGTTCGGATGTCCAGTTGCCAACCATGGCCACTTCCACTAAGGCCAGACCTTCTATCTCAAGGTCCGTTTTTCCATCAGGATCTCAAATCATTAAATTTGAAGGTATGGGAATTGAACGCTTAGTGCTTAGTCATAGAGGTTTCTCTGACTCAGTAATTAATACTATGTTGCAGGCTCGTAAATCTGTTTCTAGAAAGATTTATTATCGAGTTTGGAAGACTTACATTTCATGGTGTTCTTCTCATAAATTCTTTTGGCATGCTTTTAGAATTCCTAGAATTTTACAGTTTCTTCAGGATGGTTTGGATAAGGGTTTATCTGCGAGTTCCTTGAAAGGACAAATCTTTGCTCTTTCTGTTTTATTCCACAGAAAAATTGCTAAACTCCCTGATATTCACTGTTTTGTACAGGCTTTGGTTTGTATCAAACCTGTCATTAAATCAATCTCTCCTCCTTGGAATCTTAATTTGGTTTTGAAAGCTTTACAGGCTCCTCCGTTTGAGCCTATGCATTCTTTGGACATTAAATTGCTTTCTTGGAAAGTGCTGTTTCTTTTGGCCATCTCTTCTGCTAGAAGAGTTTATGAATTATCTGCTCTTTCTTTTGAGTCTCCTTTTCTGATTTTTCATCAGAATAAGGCAGTTTTGCAGACTTCATTTAAATTCTTACCTAAAGTTGTGAATTCCAACATTAGTAGGGAAATTGTTGTCCCTTCTTTGTGTCCCCATCCTAAGAATTCTTTGGAAAGATCTTTACATTCTTTGGATGTGGTGAGAGCCTTGAAATATTATGTTGAAGCTACTAAAGTTTTCAGGAAAACTTCTAGTCTATTTGTTATCTTTTTTGGTTCTAGGAAAGGTCAGAAGGCTTCTGCCATTTCTTTGGCATCTTGGTTAAAGCTTTTGATTCATCACGCTTATTTGGAGTCGGGTAAATCCCCGCCTCAGAGGATTACAGCTCATTCTACTAGGTCAGTTTCCACTTCCTGGGCTTTTAAGAATGAAGCTTCAGTTGATCAGATTTGCAAAGCAGCAACTTGGTCTTCTTTGCATACATTTACTAAATTCTACCATTTTTATGTTTTTTCTTCTTCAGAAGCAGTTTTTGGTAGAAAAGTTCTTCAAGCAGCTGTTTCAGTTGATTCTTCTGCTTATAAATTCAGTTTTTTTCTTTTTCATTATAAGATTAAAACTTATGATTTGGGTTGTGGATTAATTTTTTCAGCAGAATTGGCTGTCTTTATTTTGTATCCCTCCCTCTCTAGTGACTCTTGTGTGGAGTTCCACATCTTGGGTATTGCTATCCCATACGTCACTAGCTCATGGACTCTTGCCAATTACATGAAAGAAAGCATAATTTATGTAAGAATTTACCTGATAAATTAATTTCTTTCATATTGGCAAGAGTCCATGAGGCCCACCCTTTTTATGTATAAAGCACAATTATTCAAATTCCTTTGTTTATGCTTTTTGCTCCTTTCTTTATCACCCCACTTCTTGGCTATTTGTTAAACTGAATTGTGGGTGTGGTGATGGGTGTATTTATAGGCATTTTGAGGTTTGGGAAACTTTGCCCCTCCTGGTAGGATTGTATATCCCATAAGTCACTAGCTCATGGACTCTTGCCAATATGAAAGAAATGAATTTATCAGGTAAATTCTTACATAAATTATGTTGTCCAAGTAAACTTGTGCAAAAGTTTGTATGTTAACTTTTTGCAGCTTTTTTTTTGTTCAGTTGTGTGCCTTAAAGGTATGGTAAACTTTTCATATCTTAAATCAGGTCCGGAATCTAAGCAATATACAGAAACTTTAATAAATCACTTCTAATAAAGATCCGCTGCAACTTACTTTTTAATTTAGTTGTGTCATTCTAATAAAGCACGCTCTAGCCGCCCACTTCAAAACTATTTTTGTGAGCTACCGGCTTGAACTTTTCTCCAATTGGCCCTCTAGCTACAAAAAAGTGCCGTACGGTTAAAGCGTCAATTAGAGAACAGTTCAAAAGCGTCACAACGCCACCCCCTGCAGACTTTCAGCAAATCGGCCGCCAGCAGGGAAGTGTCAATCAACCCGATCGTATTCGATCGGGTTGAATTGCGGTGATTCCTGTCCGCCTCATCAGAGCAGGCAGAAAGGGTTATGGAGCAGCGGTCTTTAGACCTCTGCTCCATAACTTGTGTTTCTGGCGAGTCTGAAGACTCGCCAGAAACACGGCCCTTCAAGATCCATACGGAGCTTGATAAATGGGCCTCTTAGGATTGTTGCGGGATATGGTTTTACTGCACGCAAAATGGTCTTTGCGTGTGGAATAGTCACCTACTTGATATTACAAGTAGCGAGGTATGGCTTTTCCGCAATTGTTATGGCCTATATTGCAACGATTCATTCCACAATCAAAGATCTGTAGTTATGTGTTTTGCGAAAAACAAAAAAGTTTCACAAGAGACATCAAAAATATGTTACAAAGTACACTAACACCCATGAACTTAACTATTAACCCCTAAACTGCCATCCACCTGCATCGCAGATAATAAACCTATTAACCCCTAAACCACCGCCCTCCCGCCCTCCCGCATTGCAATTAATAAATAAACATATTAACCCCTAAACCGCAATCCCTGCATCGCAACTACCTAAAAGGTTTTATTTTACAGGTAAATTTCTATTTATTTTAGCTAGGTAGCTAGTAAATAGTTAATAACTATTTAGTAACTAGTCTACCTAGTTAAAATAAATACAAACTTGCCTGTGAAATAAAAATGAAACCTAAGCTAGCAACAATGTAACTATTAGTTATATTGTAGCTAGCTTAGGTTTTATTTTACATGGTATTATTTAGTTAATGATAGTAATTTGTATTTAGATTTATTTTAATTAAATTAAAGTTAGTGGGTGTGAGGGTTAGACTTAGGGTTAGGTTTAGGGGTTAATAACTTTAGTATAGTGGCGGCGACGTTGGGGGCGGCAGATTAGGGGTTAATAAGTGTAATGTAGGTGGCGGCAATGTCAGGGACGGCAGATTAGGGGTGTTTAGACTCTGGGTTTATGTTAAGGTGTTAGGTGTAAACATAACTTTTGTTTCCCCATAGGAATCAATGGGGCTGCATTACGGAGCTTTATTGCAGGTGTTAGGCTTTTTTTTTTCCGGCTATCCCCATTGATTTCTATGGGGAAATCGTGCACGAGCACATAAAACCAGCTCAAAGCAGCACTGGTATTTGAGTGCGGTATGGAGCTCAATTTTGCTCAACGCTTCAATATTGCCTGCTAACGCCGGGTTTATGAAATACCTTGCAAGTTAGTACCGAGCCGCTCTTACCGCAAAACCCATAATCTAGCCGATAGTTTGGTAACATATGCAAAATAAAAAGAGATACAATCCTATTTGGATAATCAAATTAAAATTATTTTGCACTAAGGATACCCATACTTCAATAGCAAATCAGAATAATCTTTATTTATTTTACATTTAGGAAGGATAATCTAAATATTATCAGTGAAAGGTGAAGATGAATAAACTAACAGCTCTGTTTCTACAATGGTGGAAGTTGCTGAAATGATTATTCTGCCATACCTAAAGGTAAGTTTTTTGTTTTGACAAAAAGTTTGGTGGAATAGGTTTTAGAAGAGTCTGTGAAGTCAGAAGATCATGTGAAAAAGGTGGTATTTAGGAATGGGGTAATGGATAAAGTAGAATTACATTTAAGGTGGTTAAGTGTAATTAAAGATCCTACAAAGATAGATTGTATATAGAGGGTATTGTGGTCTAGGATTGTGATAGGAAGGTTAGATCTTATAAAACCCAGTAACCCAGTAAATTAAATTATTTCTCACTCCAAAAACCATACTTATTAGTAAACATCTACAAGTGTGAAAAGAAAAGAAATATAACAATCTATACAATATAGCTTTAATTTACTAGTCATCACCCTCAGAGTTAACAGCACTTTATGTACTGCTGGGTATTGCTATTTTACAGCAGTCATCGGCATCTTACAGAGGGTGACCCTCCTTTTTCAAATTAGGAGTCTCTAAGTGGTCTAGGAGATGAGATATAGAGCTTCTTTTTACAAATTATGCTTCCTATATTAATATAATGAAATGTCAAATATATAGAAATAGAAATATTTACAGCAAACATTCTATATAGGCTAGCCAATATTAATTACCGATTTTGGGCCAGATTACAAGTGGAGCGCAAAATATGGCTTTAGCTTAAGCAATATTTGTGCTCCACTTTGTAATACCAGCGCACGTTAACAAGTTTACAATAGTGATGTCGCAAACCTAAAATTTTCAGTTTGCGAACGGCGAATGCGAATTTCCGCAAAAGTTTGCGAACCGGCGAACCGGGCGAACCACCATAGACTTCAATAGACAGGCGAATTTTAAAACCCACAGGGACTCTTTCTGTCCACAATAGTGATGGAAAAGTTGTTTCAAGGGGACTAACACCTGGACTGTGGCATGCCGGAGGGGGATCCATGGCAAAACTCCAATTGAAAATTACATAGTTGATGCAGAGTCTGGTTTTAATCCATAAAGGGCATAAATCACCTAACATTCCTAAATTGTTTGGAATAACGTGCTTTAAAACATCAGGTATGATGTTGTATCAATGAGGTAGAGTAAGGGTTACGCCTGCTTCACAGTGACAGACTAAACTCCCCGTTTAACGCACTGCAAACAACCGCAAACAGTCCATTTGCACAACCGCAAACTCCCCATTTGCACAAGGTTGGACCTGAGCTCTGCAATGATGGCATTCTGGTGGTGACAACAGCATGCGTTGATTGGCGTGCTGTCTAGCTGACCCCGGGTGCCGATGCATGCTGTCTGACTGTGCCACTAGCTTCTTGCGACGACCTCCCCCTGCTTCCAACTCGTCTCCTCCTCCTCTCTGTCTCCCCATCTGAACCTTCCCCCTGTTCTTCTTCTCTTCTAGCGGGCACCCACATGACATCCACGGACGCATCGTCATCATCAACCACTTCACTTGTATCTGACAACTCAGCAAAGGAAGCAGCAGCAGGTACAACATCATCATCATCACACCATACGTCCATGTGTGTAATGCTGCCTGACTGAGACATATCCCTGTTATCTACATCCTCTGGCAATAATGGTTGTGCATCACTCATTTCTTCCAACTGATGTGTAAATAACTCCTCTGACAGATCAAGTGAAGCGGCTGTGGTGCTAGTGTTGGTGGTGGCGGCAGGCGGACGAGTGGTAACCTGAGAGGTGCCCGAAGCTAAGCTGGAGGAGGATGGTGCGTCAAGGTTCCGAGCGGAAGCTGTAGAAGATTAGGTGTCCTGTGTTAGCCAGTCAACTATGTCCTCAGAACGTTTCGAGTTCAGGGTACGTGGCCTCTGAACACTGGGCATTATTCTAGGGCCAAAGGAAATCACAGCACCATGACCACGACAGCCGCTGCGGGGTGGCCTGCCTCTGCCTGTCATTTTTTTTTCGATTAGTGGTACTATGCGTGCAAGCTACTGTGACAACAGATATGAGTGGCACTGTGCACTGGCAGAAGTTGGCAGAGTAGACGCTGTAGGCCTGACACACACGCTTGCAGACAACTAACTACTATTCAATCTATTACAGTCAAAATTTTATTTTTTCACATCAAAAAAGTGTTGTTTTTTTTAAATGTACACTACTGTTACACCAGATATGAGTTGCACTGGTGTGACACTGTGCCCTGGCAGGCCCTGAAACGCACACGCGTGAAGGAAACTGACTGCTATTATTTCACAGTCAAAAAAGTGTTTTTTTTTAAATGTACACTACTGTTACACCAGATATGAGTTGCACTGGGGTGACACTGTGCCCTGGTAGGCACTGAAACGCACACACGTGAAGAAAACTGACTATTATTTCACAGTCAAAAAAGTGTTTTTTTTTTAAATGTATACTACTGTTACACCAGATATGAGTTGCACTGGGGTGACACTGTACCCTGGCAGGCACTGAAACGCACACGTGTGAAGGAAACTTACTGCTATTATTTCACAGTCAAAAAAGTGTTGTTTTTTTTAAATGTACACTACTGTTACACCAGATATGAGTTACACTGGTGTGACACTGTGCCCTGGCAGGCCCTGAAACGCACACGTGTGAAGGAAACTGACTGCTATTATTTCACAGTCAAATTTCTAGTTTTTTTTTAATGTACACTACTGTTACACCAGATATGAATTGCACTGGGGTGACACTGTGCCCTGGCAGGCAGTGAAACGCACACGTGTGAAGGAAACTGACTGCTTTTATTTCACAGTCAAAAAAGTGTTTGTTTTTTTAAATGTACACTACTGTTACACCAGATATGAGTTGCACTGGGGTGACACTGTGCCATGGCAGGCACTGAAACGCACACGTGTGAAGGAAACTGACTGCTATTATTTCACAGTCAAAAAAGTGTTGTTTTTTTAAATGTACACTACTGTTACACCAGATATGAGTTGCACTGGGGTGACACTGTGCCCTGGCAGGCAGGCACTGAAACACACACGTGTGAAGGAAACTGGCTGCTATTATTTCACAGTCAAAAAAGTGTTTTTTTTTTTTAATTTACACTACTGTTACACCAGATATGAGTTGCACTGGGGTGACACTGTGCCCTGGCAGGCAGGCACTGAAACGCACACGTGTGAAGGAAACTGACTGCTATTATTTCACAGTCAAAAAAGTGTTGTTTTTTTTTAAATGTACACTACTGTTACACCAGATATGAGTTGCACTGGGGTGACACTGTGCCCTGGCAGGCACTGAAACGCACACGTGTGAAGGAAACTGACTGCTATTATTTCACAGTCAAAAAAGTGTTTTTTTTTTTTAAATGTACACTATTGTTACACCAGATATGAGTTGCACTGGTGTGACACTGTGCCCTGGCAGGCAGTGAAACGCACACGTGTGAAGGAAACTGACTGCTATTATTTCACAGTCAAATTTCTAGTTTTTTTTTTAATGTACACTACTGTTACACCAGATATGAATTGCACTGGGGTGACACTGTGCCCTGGTAGGCAGTGAAACGCACACGTGTGAAGGAAACTGACTGCTATTATTTCACAGTCAAAAAAGTGTTTGTTTTTTTAAATGTACACTACTGTTACACCAGATATGAGTTGCACTGGGGTGACACTGTGCCCTGGCAGGCACTGAAACGCACACGTGTGAAGGAAACTGACTGCTATTATTTCACAGTCAAAAAAGTGTTGTTTTTTTAAATGTACACTACTGTTACACCAGATGTGAGTTGCACTGGGGTGACACTGTGCCCTGGCAGGCACTGAAACGCACACGCGTGAAGGACACTGACTGCTATTATTTCAGTCAAAAAAGTGTTGTTTTTTTAAATGTACACTACTGTTACACCAGATATGAGTTGCACTGGGGTGACACTGTGCCCCGGCAGGCACTGAAACGCACACGTGTGAAGGAAACTGACTGCAATTATTTCACAGTCAAATTTCTATTTTTTTTTTTTAATGTACACTACTGTTACACCAGATATGAGTTGCACTGGTGTGACACTGTGCCCTGGCAGGCCCTGAAACGCACACGTGTGAAGGAAACAGACTGCTATTATTTCACAGTCAAAAAAGTGTTGTTTTTTTTTAAATGTACACTACTGTTACACCAGATATGAGTTGCACTGGTGTGACACTGTGCCCTGGCAGGCCCTGAAACGCACACGTGTGAAGGAAACTGACTGATATTATTTCACAGTCAAATTTCTATTTTTTTTTTTTTAATGTACACTACTGTTACACCAGATATGAGTTGCACTGTTGTGACACTGTGCCCTGGCAGGCCCTGAAACGCACACGTGTGAAGGAAACTGACTGCTATTATTTCACAGTCAAATTTCTAGTTTTTTTTTAACCCCTTAATGACCAAGGACGTACGCCATACGTTCTGAGAAAAAATGCAGTTAACGCCTGAGGACGTATGGCGTACGTCCTCGGTTTGCAAAGCAGCTGGAAGCGATCCTGATCGCTTCCAGCTGCTTTCCTGTTATTGCAGGATGCCTCGATATCGAGGCATCCTGCAATAACAAATTTTACCCCTCCGGTGCAGAGAGAGCCACTCTGTGGCCCTCTCTGCACCGGGCATCGATGGCCGCATTCGTTGGTGGGTGGGAGCTGAAGTGGGAGGTGGGTGGGCAGCCATCGATGCGGTCCTTGTCAGAGAGGGGGGCGGGATTGGGGGAGGGATCGCCGGGGGCGCACGCGCGCTTGCACTGGAGGAGGCGGGCGGGCGCGTGCACGGGGAGGGAGCAGGTGGGAACCGCTACACTACAGAAAAAAATGTAGGAGAAAGGGGTGCAAAATATTTAGTACTTGGAAATCTAAGTGATCTGGGAGCGGGTGGGGAATTGGTCTTGGGGGGGGGAAGCTACACTACAGAAAAATGAAATAAAAATATATTTTTCTTTTATTTGCAAACAGGGTACTGGCAGACAGCTGCCAGTACCCAATATGGCCCCCAATAAGGCAGAGGGGGAGGGTTAGGAAGCTGTTTTGGGGGGGATCAGGGAGGTTGGGGGCTAAGGGGGGGATCCTACACAACAGCATATGTAAATATGCTAAATATATATATATTAAAAAAAAGATACCTTTTATTTTAGTACTGGCAGACTTTCTGCCAGTACTTAAGATGGCGGGGACAATTGTGGGGTGGGGGAGGGAAGAGAGTTCTTTGGGAGGGATCAGGGGGTCTGATGTGTCAGGTGGGAAGCTGATGTCTACACTAAAGCTAAAATTAACCCTGCAAGCTCCCTACAAGCTCCCTAATTAACCCCTTCACTGCTGGGCATAATTCATGTGTATTGCGCAGTTGCATTTAGTGGCCTTCTAACTACCAAAAAGCAACGCAAAAGCCATATATGTCTGCTATTTCTGAACAAAGGGGATCCCAGAGAAGCATTTACAACCATTTGTGCCATAATTGCACAAGCTGTTTGTAAATAATTTCAGTGAGAAACCTAAAGTTTGTGAAAATGTTGACTATTTTTGATCGCATTTGGCGGTGAAATGGTGGCATGAAATATACCAAAATGGGCCTAGATCAATACTTGGGGTTGTCTACTACACTACACTAAAGCTAAAATTAACCCTACAAGCTCCCTTCAAGCTCTCTAATTAACCCCTGCACTGCTGAGCATAATACACATGTGGTGCGCAGCAGCATTTAGCGGCCTTCTAATTACCAAAAAGCAATGCCAAAGCCATATATGTCTGCTATTTCTGAAAAAAGGGGATCCCAGGGAAGCATTTACAACCATTTGTGCCATAATTTCACAAAATGTTTGTAAATGATTTCAGTGAGAAACCTAAAATTTGGAAAAATGTAACGTTTTTTTTTATTTGATCTCATTTGGCGGTGAAATGGTGGCATGAAATATACCAAGATGGGCCTAGATCAATACTTTGGGTTGTCTTCTACACTACACTAAAGCTAAAATTACCCCAAAAAGCTCCTTTCATGCTCCCTAATTAACCCCTTCACTGCTGGACATAATACATGTGTGGTGCGCAGTGGCATTTAGAGGCCTTCTAATTAGCAAAAAGCAACGTCAAAGCCACATATGTCTGCTATTTCTGAACCAAGGGGATCCCAGAGAAAAATGTACAACCATTTATGCCATAATTGCACAAGCTATTTGTAAATAATATCAGTGAGAAACCTAAAGTTTGTGAAAAAATGTGTGAAAAAGTGAACAATTTTTTTTATTTGATCGCATTTGGTGGGGAAATGGTGGCATGAAATATACCAAAATGGGCCTAGATCAATACTTTGGGATGTCTTCTAAAAAATATATATATATACATGTCAATGGCTATTCAGGGATTCCTGACAGATATCAGTGTTCCAATGTAACTAGCGCTAATTTTGAAAAAAAAATGGTTTGAAATAGCAAAGTGCTACTTGTATTTATGGCCCTATAACTTGCAAAAAAAGCAAAGAACATGTAAAGATTGGGTATTTCTAAACTCAGGACAAAATTTAAAAACTATTTAGCATGGGTGTTTTTTGGTGGTTGTAGATGAGTAACAGATTTTGGGGGTCAAAGTTAGAAAAAGTGTTTTTTTCCATTTTTTCATCATATTTTATAATTTTTTTTATAGTAAATTATAGGATATGATGAAAATAATGGTATCTTTAGAAAGTCCATTTAATGGCGAGAAAAATGGTATATAATATGTGTGGGTACAGTAAACGAGTAAGAGGAAAATTACAGCTAAACACAAACACCGCAGAAATGTAGAAATAGCCCTGGTCCCAAACGGACAGAAAATGGAAAAGTGCGGGGTTAATGTACACTACTGTTACACCAGATATGAGTTGCACTGGTGTGACACTGTGCCCTGGCAGGCCATGAAACGCACACGTGTGAAGGAAACTGACTGCTATTATTTCACAGTCAAAAAAGTGTTGGTTTTTTTTAACCCCTTAATGACCACAGCACTTTTCCATTTTCTGTCCGTTTGGGACCAAGGCTATTTTTACATTTCTGCGGTGTTTGTATTTAGCTGTAATTTTCCTCTTACTCATTTACTGTACCCACACATATTATATACCGTTTTTCTCGCTATTAAATGGACTTTCTAAAGATACCATTATTTTCATAATATGTTATAATTTACTATAAAAAAAATTATAAAATATGATGAAAAAATGGAAAAAAACACTTTTTCTAACTTTGACCCCCAAAATCTGTTACTCATCTACAACCACCAAAAAACACCCATGCTAAATAGTTTTTAAATTTTGTCCTGAGTTTAGAAATACCCAATCTTTAAAAATTATAAAATATGAGGAAAAAATGGAAAAAAACACACTTTTTCTAAATTTGACCCCCAAAATCTGTTACATATCTACAGCCACCAAAAAACACCCATGCTAAATAGTTTCTAAATTTTGTCCTGAGTTTAGAAATACCCAATGTTTACCTGTTCTTTGCTTTTTTTGCAAGTTATAGGGCCATAAATACAAATAGCACTTTGCTATTTCCAAACCACTTTTTTTAAAAATTAACGCTAGTTACATTGGAACACTGATATCTGTCAGGAATCCCTGAATATCCATTGACATGTATATATATTTTTTTAGAAGACATCCCAAAGTATTGATTTAGGCCCATTTTGGTATATTTCATGCCACCATTTCACCACCAAATGCGATCAAATAAAAAAAATTGTTCACTTTTTCACAAATCTTTTCACAAACGTTAGGTTTCTCACTGAAATTATTTACAAGCAGCTTGTGCAATTATGACATAATTGGTTGTAATTTTTTCTCTGGGATCCCCTTTGTTCAGAAATAGCAGACATATATGGCTTTGGCGTTGCTTTTTGGGAATTAGAAGGCCGCTAAATGCCACTGCGCACCACACGTGTATTATGCCCAGCAGTGAAGTGGTTAATTAGGGAGCATGTAGGGAGATTTTTGGGGTAGTTTTAGCTTTAGTGTAGTGTAGTAGACAACCCAAAGTATTGATCTAGGCCCATTTGGTATATTTCATGCCACCATTTCACCGCCAAATGCGATCAAATAAAAAAAAACTTTACATTTTTCCAAATTTTAGGTTTCTCACTGAAATCATTTACAAAAAAGGGCTTTTTGGGGTGCTGTCCTTACAGCAGAGATCAGATGAGTCCTTCAGGACTGTAGTGGACACTGAATACACTAGCCTAGCTATCGATTTCCATATTAAATCAGCAGCAGCTACACTGTCCCTCCTCTCACTAAGAATGCAGCTTCCAAATTAATCTAAAATGGATGCTGTCCAGGAGGTGGGAGGGTCTGGGAGGGAGTGTCTGCTGCTGATTGGCTGGAATGTGTCTGCTGACTATGAGGTACAGGGTCAAAGTTTACTCAATGATACCGAATAGGGGGCGGACCGAACATTGCATATGTTCACCGTTCGCGGCGAACGCGAACATGCTATGTTCGCCGGGAACTATTCGCCGGCGAACTATTCACAACATCACTAGTTTACAACAATGTGAACGCTCTTGCGAGAGCGCTTCCATAGACAGCACTTAGTAAATGGACAGCATTTAGTAAATATATATGTATATGCTGATATATGCATATATATATATATATATATATATATATATATATTTACAGGGAACATACAGTACCCATAGACTGCAATATTAAGGCTCTTTTCAGTGCCGTTTTTTTTCTAACACCCCACTCCCACCTACTTTAAAGCCCCACTTCCTAGTGCAGTTTTTTATTAATTTATTAATCTTCGAAACACTAAATGCTACCTTGAGCTCGCAATAGCAATAACCAGCCACTTGTAATGGCTGGTCAATTATTGAGCTCCTGCAAACGGCAATTTTGCCCATTTGTGGAAGTGCAATAATTTAGCGCTCCACTTGTAATCTAGTCCTTTTAAAGCTATACATAATTTTTATTAAAAATGTGCGTTTCGTTTTGTTCCGAATCGAAATTCGGAGGAATTCGCCAAATTCGGAGATTAATATCGATTTGAATTTCCGAATTACCCTAGCAACGAAACTAAGCTAATCTGGATGCATTTGTAACAAATAAATCCAAATTAGTTTGGATTTATTCGTTACATTGGAATGGTCATGGACTAATCACAATTCATTATAAAAATTAAATTTATAATCACAATTCAGGATAAAAATTAAATTTAGTGAGATTTAGTGAGATAGAACAGTGAAATAATTCCGTTTGTGTAACTTGGAACCACCTGAATCAACATAACACATACCGAACCTCCGAATTTACAAATCGAATCCGCAATGAATACATCCGAATACATCTGAATTTATTTGAATCTGAATACAGCGGAAATGAATACATTCGACTGTATCTGAATTCGAATCGATCTGAAACGAAATTAAAAAAAATCTGAATCGGTCCAAAACTAATTTTTGCGCTTAGCACATGTCTAATTTCTATTAGGATAGAATCAGTTATAAAGAATTCTATGAATACTTATTAAGACCCTTGGGTTGTAATGAGTGGGTTTTGTAGAAGTAGTTGCAGTGTTACAATCTCTGGAGCCATAAGCAGAAACTACAATTTGCAAACTTACAAGCCGCGCATTGCAGTTATTTTAACTGGGGGTCTCATATGGATGCTATGATAGAGCCACTATTTTAGTCCATTTTACCAACTTGTTTGAACTCAAGCATTTTATTTGTTACTAACACTTGTTATTAAAACTTGCTGAAACATTAACAAGCACATTTGTGTATGTCGTCTTTAATTACATTGTAAAAGAACAGTCACTTTGTATAAGATGAATTTGCCTTCTATTGTTATTTGACATGTTGGATTACTTTTATTTTTTTTAGTGACTATCTTATTAAAATGTTTTCTCTAGAGACCAAAATACTTTCGTATTAAAATGAAAAATCACTCTCGATGGGTCTCAGCAAGTGCCTCAAGAAATAAAAGAAACAACTACTATTGAAATATTTCATCCACTGCATCAACACTCTTAATTCATTTCTGAGACAGATTATAAATATTTTAGACTATGATATAGAACAAACTAATGAATGGTTTACTTTTTCTTTATGGTGTAAATGTCTCCTAACTCTGTTTAATAAAATGCATTAGTAATAGTTGTGTAAAATAATTAAACTACATGAACCTTACAGGGTATTACTCATTAAAAGTTTTTTGTATTGAAAACACATGTAAATAAAGTTTCAATAGCTAAAAAGCTTTTTTAATGTTTTTCTTAATTAGGGAGAGTGCAAAATACATTATATACACACTTTATAAAATTAAATCTTTTAAACTGCATCATCATAAATATAGGAAACTATATTATATGGTATCCTCACAAATAACATACTGTACATTCTGTGACCAATACTTTTTGTTTACTGTAAATGAAAGTGACAGATACATAAATGAAATAATACTAATAAAAAAGCTATTTTATAGAGTTTAGCAGTTTTATTAACATTACATGACAGACAGGAGCTACATAGCTTTCTGAGCAGTCTATGCTGTTCAGCCACATATCTCTCATGTTATCTAGAAATCAATGATTTTAAAAAAGAGGAAAAATCTCAGATTAATAAATGGGGCCCAAAGTTGCCTCCAAAAATTGTACTATTGTAGAACAAAAACAGTGACAACCATTCTTTTCATAGCACCAATTATTTTGGTGACAACTCACTGTGTAAATAATAGTGGCAACAGCTGTTCCTAATGACCAACCAAGTAAGGCAATTCTGACAGCAAGTCTCTGATGCCTACAGTATATACCTATATACCTGATTTATGTATGAGAGATATTGACCACGCAAACCAAACTTTAAAAAAAATATATATCTATACCTATATGCATATATACATATTTAGACAGGTGATTTAGTGAGGTCATTGAAAAAGTTACACCTATGAAATGCGTTTGACCTGTCCTACTCTGCTGGCGTGTATGCCTTTTAGTGTTTTCAAATAAAGGAGCTTTTTAAATTAAAGCAAAAGAGTGGCGGTTCGTTTTTTGGCACTTTACCCTGACCTTCCCACAAGTGTGCGAGGATTCGGCTGTTTTGGATATACATATTTAGACAGGCAGACAGATAAATAGATAGTGATAGATAGATAGATAGATAGATAGATAGATAGATAGATAGATAGAGAAATGTATTGTATATATTGTGTAGCTATATATTGAAATATCTTGAATATATTGAAATATCTATTTCAACATAAAAATTAAAAAACATTGAGGAACATAGGAAAGTGGTAATGTATCTTTTCATGTAAAAAATAGGCTGGGTACACAATCTGGTCCTTTTTAATTTGCTATGCAGAATAATCATTTAAATATGCAGTCTGCATCACTTTTTCAACATATTACAAAATATGTGATTTTGCAAATCTATTCACATATATAGGCCCCTATTTAAGAAAGTCTGGCGGACCTGATCCGACAGTGCGGATCAGGTCCGCCAGACCTCACTGAATACGGTGAGCAATACGCTTGTCGTATTCAGCATTGCACCAGCAGCTCACAAGAGCTGCTGGTGGAACGCCGCCCGCTGCAGACTCGCGGCCAATGGGCCACCAGCAGGGGGTGTCAATCAACTCGATTGTACTCGATCAGGTTGATTTCCGGCGATGTCTGTCCGCCTGCTCAGAGCAGACGGACAGGTTATGGAGCAGCGGTCTTTGTGACCGCTCACTGTCCCAATAAATGAGATAAGAAACATGTCTTAGAGGAGTCAAAATCAGTTCGTGACAGATGCATAACTGGGACTTGCCGGGAGATCATCTGATTGTGCCCTTGGATCTGTCCTATGAAAATAGAGGCCTCCGCCAATACCTTCTCTTGTGTAGGGCCTCCGTGTTATCTTGCTTTCGATCCCGACATCGTTGTAGCGAGCATTCCTCCTGACTCTCTTCTGCTGAGCTCGTTTACTGTTAGGGGTCCGGCAGGCTGGGACTTTTGTTGAATTGGTCCTCCGTGTCCGTGAATGGCTCCGATCCTGCTCCCGGGCTACAGCCGCTTTCTTTTTGTTTTGGGCAGCGTTTGGGGTATGTAAATGCGTGCCTGGGATCCATAGTATAGGCAACATACCAGCCTCCGGGTCGAATTGAATATTACATTTATAGAAAGCATTAGATTTCATTAAGCAAATGTTATAATGTTGTACAAACATTCAAAATTTGATTTGAATGTGTTAAAATTTGTTTCATTTTTCGAATGTTGTGAAATATCCGTCCATCCCTAGCCACAAACTACATTGCCAGGGTAGTTTTACATAGTACTGTATATTTATTGCCATTTAGTTATTGGCTATCATGCTGCAATATAAGTAGTTTACTGTGCCCTTAAATAATTGAAAAGCGTTTTGAATTTTAGCACTATCATGTTACACATCATACCTGCATGGTTTTCTTACACATATTGTTTAGTGCTAGTATCATGGTAACCATTCCAGCCAGCCCCTAGTGATGACATCATGAACTTTGCAGACCGTTTACCTGGAATTAATGCATTGTTTAATGGATCTAAGGATATAGTAAATATGTGGGGAATAACCACTAACACAGAAGCTCCCACATATCATCCTGCCAGGCTAATAAGTATTGTATTTGTCTATATATTTGATGGACTCATTGTATTATAGTAAGCATTCTCCTGTATGTCTTTTTATGTATTAACACTGAGGGGGTGGAGTTATGGGTATATAAGGTTTACTGTCTAATTACACATTTTTTATGGATATTGGTATTGACAAAAGCTCTAGCAGGAGATAAAATGTTGAGCTGCATTTTTATATTGACTTAATATATTTTGTACTTTATAAAGAATTCCTGTGAGTGCCTTTTTCAATTTGAGGAGATGTGTGTGTGTGTGTGTATATATATATATATATATATATATATATATATATATATATATATATATATATATATATATATATATATATATTGAAGCAATAAAAGTTGCCTAATGAGCGGGTGCTCATGCACTAGGTGGTCACAAGGAGAGGGGTGGAAAAGCATATATCACCGTCAAGAGATGGGAGGAGGTCATTTAGTATCATAGTAATACCGTCTTGTGATTTAAGTACAAGTCTCTCGTGGCCCACAAGAGTAAGGAAAATTGTACAAACCGGATCATCTGGATACCTGGAACTCACCCTCGGCATCTGCCGCCAGATTGCAGCACACGCATCAGGTGAGTGGCTCCTCTTGCTCCGGTGCGTTACCTCTCGCTCTTCTGTGAAGAACCTCTAAAGGGATGTACAGGTGCGGATTTGACCTCTGCATCCCCTGCAGTTTCATCCAAAGTGGGGATACTTTGAAGTCCAATATGACAGATAAAGAGTACAAAGTTGAGAGTTGTGTAAACTGTAGAGCTAAATTTGTCATTTATATGGCATGGTGTACTTTTTCTATGAGACAGTACGTGGGGTGTACATCCAGGGAGGCCAGGGAGAGGATCCAACAGCACCTCTCCGATATTAAAAGGTCTGATGCTCGCTCTGAATTGGCGAAACATTTAATCCAGGAACATGCTAGTTCCAATTTGACATTCAAATGGATGATTATTGAAAAAATTAAAAAAACTAAAAGATGCAGCGATCTTAATAAAATGCTGTTCAAAAGGGAGGCATTTTGGATCTTCTCCCTGACCACCTGAGTCCCCAATGGATACAATTCAATTTACGACATAATAAACTTTTGGGAATGAGTATGTCAACAAATGGCCTACATTAAGTAGTAATATAGATGGTATGATATTTTACTGTATTGTATTGCTTGTTCAATACAGGTATCCAAAAACGGATAACAATCAGTTCCACAACAAAATAACTAAGCAATTATGAGGATCCTCATTAAGAATCGGGTATAGTTAATTTTTTAACTTCATTATTATTTTTATATTATCACAAAGTATTATTACTGTATCCTAGGACATAAAGTTAGACCCTACAAACTTGTTAATAAAAGATGAACCTGGAATGTTGGTTTATTTTCACCCCAATTTTTTTATGCATATTTATGAGTAGTACATATCTTCATAATACTCTGATGTTAAATTATTCAGAATATAAAGCTGATAGAATTAAATTGACCATCATAGTTTATGACTGTTTCTTAATATCCAGGAACATGCTAGTTCCAATTCTACGTTTCTATGTTTCACAACATCACGATCATGCTAACTTCTTGGGCATGGCAAATGTGTTTATATTCAAATTTGAATGTTAGAACGAATGTTATTGTAGAAATTCAATTAAAATAATCGAATGTTTGTAAAAACAAATGTTCTTAAAAATTCTACAATTGAATGCTATTTACAGATTTCAAATGTTTTTAATTAGATTAGATTTAACAAATACTATTCAGTAATCCAATAGTTCATGTGGTAGGGAATTTAGTAAATTGATACATAATAGATACAAATATATCGATTTGAATGTCTCTATTTCGAATAATGCAGTATTTGAATATTACATTTAAAGAAAGCATTAGAAATACTATTTCAAAAAAATTAAATTTGAATATTGCATAATTCGAATTTAATCATTATAAAAATTTGAATCGAATATAACATTTAAAGAAATCATTAGAAATACTATTACATTAAACAAATGTTAGAATGTTATACAAAAATTCTAAATTCTAAACGAACGAACAAATGTGTTAAAATTCACTTCAGTTTTCGAATGTTGCTAAACGTTCACCCATCCCTACTCACTAACCTTACAGGAGTTATGAATATTTCCCTTTCCAATGTTCTTCACTTACGGATCAATGTAATTTTTATTGTAAATACACCTGTATATCTATCGATTTATAGGTATCTATATTTATTTTACATTAGCATTATCAGGTATATATATAGAAATATATATATATATATTATAAAAAAAATATTTTTGAGGGTTGACAAAAAATATACAAACAGGTATCTTACCTAAAGTTAAATCCAATCATAAATCCTAAAACACAATCGACTGTCAGGGGAATCAGTAATTACAATTAACATACCAGGGAAGGCAATAAACCTTAAAATAATAGACTAAGAAATGCCTGTTATACAAATTATAAAGTGTCATATGTCACCCCTCATAATTTTGCATCCCTCTTCAAACTAGTGAGGTCCCTTTTGGACCACCAAACCAGGTAGATTGGTCAATAGGGTATTATATCATTATGAGGCCACTGTTGGACCTCCAAAACATTATTGGACCACATCGGTAATAAATATATATAAACAAATAGTACGGTTTTTGGTATATAACTTAGGTAGATAATAACAAACTTATAAACTTCTATTAAAAAAAACCATAACTTATAATAATTGTAGGAGCCCAAAAGAGTATAGCTTGACAACAAAGAGGTGTGGAGGCAGAGCTAATCTACTAGTTGGACTAAATGTGTCATAACTGAGTCCAGTTTACCAGACCCCGAATATATAGAGAAGTCTGAGCTAATTATAAATCTATGGTAAACATGGTTATCAGAAAACCACATGTACTGTATGTAAGCCTTTCATTATAGTAAAATGCTGCAAGATTACTGTAGGGGATACAGGCAGTAATATTTAAATATAATCCTCACACTATAAAAAGGAGATGAGTTGAATTATATAAGTACATTGTACTAAAGCGAGAAGTGAGGGCAGTACAAGTAGAACTTCCATAAGAGTACTCTATAGGGTTGGAATCTGACTATTCTAATTTGATCTGTAGCCCAAATGCACAATAAGTCCAAAATACTTCAAATTCCTGGCATAGGTATTAAATCAGATTGGCTAGAAGTTTGTATGTATCAGCACTTTTCCAGGGACACCTAAGCTACCCCGGCCGCTGGTAGCCCATTACTATATAGTATGTAGTTAGGGAAAATAAGACAAATTCCACACCTTATATTGTCTGGCTAATCTCACTTCAAAATTCAAAGTAGCTGGGGAACTTTTTATCAGGGACTCTGACCAACAGTTGATGTTATCCTTCCATAATATATATTAAAGTTCCCCATATGTAACCATAAGGTAGTTTACAGTGGAAAAGGTGAGGGAAAGTTAAATGGGTTTATTAACCCCTTAACGACCGAGGACGTGCAGGGTACGTCCTCAAAAAAAAGGCAGTTAATGCCTGAGGACGTACCCTGCACGTCCTCGGTGTGGAAAGCAGCTGGAAGCGATCCTGCTCGCTTCCAGCTGCTTTCCGGTTATTGCAGTGATGCCTCGATATGGAGGCATCCTGCAATAACTCTAGATGGCCATCCGATGCAGAGAGAGCCACTCTGTGGCCCTCTCTGCACCGGACATCGATGGCCGGTATCGTTGGTGGGTGGGAGCCGACTTGGGAGGCGGGTGGGCGGCCATCGATGGGCCGGGTAATGTAGAGGGGGGAGGGATCGGGGGCAGGGCCGATGTTGGCGCGCACGGGCGCGCGCGCATGCACGGGGGGTGGCGGGCGGGCGCGTGCACGGGGCGCGTGCACGGGGCGGGAGCGGGTGGGAACGCTACACTACAGAAACTATAACTTTGAAAAGTTTGAGAAAGGGGTATTTAAATTAAAAATATATATAAATCGGAGGTATCTAGGAGGGGGTGGGGGGTTGGTCTTTGGTGGGGCAGGGAGCTACACTACAGAAAAGGGGAAAAAATATCAGCAATTTTATTCTAAACTGGGTACTGGCAGACAGCTGCCAGTACCCAAGATGGTGGCCATTAAGGCAGAGGGGGAGAGTTAGAGAGCTGTTTGGTGGGGGATCAGTCAGGTTGGGGGCTAAAGGGGGGTCCTACAGAGCAGCATATGTAAATATGCCTTTTCTTTTAAAAAAAAAAAGCCCAACTATAGCTTTTATTTTAGTACTGGCAGAGTTTCTGCCAGTACTTAAGATGGCGGGGACAATTGTGGGGTGGGGGAGGGAAGAGAGCTGTTTGGGAGGGATCAGGGGGTCTGATGTTTCAGGTGGGAGGCTAAGCTCTACACTAAAGCTAAAATTAACCCTGCAAGCTCCCTACAAGCTACCTAATTAACCCCTTCACTGCTAGCCATAATACGTGTGATGCGCATTTAGCGGCCTAAGTACCAAAAAGCAACGCCAAAGCCATATGTGTCTGCTATTTCTGAACAAAGGGGATCACAGAGAAAAATTTACAACCATTTATGCCATAATTGCACAAGCTGTTTGTAAATAATTTCAGTGAGAAATAAAAAGTTTGTGAAAAAGTGAACTTTATTCTTTATTTGATCGCATTTGGCGGTGAAATGGTGGCATGCAATATACCAAAATGGGCCTAGATCAATACTTTGGGTTGTCTGCTACACTACACTAAAGCTAAAATTAACCCTACAAGCTCCCTACAAGCTTCCTAATTAACCCCTGCACTGCTGGGCATAATACACGTGTGGTGCACAGCGGCATTTAGCGGCCTTCTATTTACCAAAAAGCAATGCCAAAGCCATATATGTCTGCTATTTCTGAACAAAGGGGATCCCAGAGAAGCATTTACAACCATTTATGCCATAATTGCACAAGCTGTTTGTAAATAATTTCAGTGAGAAACCGAAAGTTTGTGAAAAAGTGAACGATTTTTTGTATTTGATCGCATTTGGCGGTGAAATGGCGGCATGAAATATACCAAAATTGGCCTAGATCAATACTTTGGGATGTCTTCTAAAAAAAAATATATACATGTCAAGGGATATTCAGGGATTCCTGAAAGATATCAGTGTCCCAATGTAACTAGCGCTAATCTTGAATAAAATGGTTTGGAAATAGCAAAGTGCTACTTGTATTTATGGCCCTATAACTTGCAAAAAAAGCAAAGAACATGTAAACATTGGGTATTTCTAAACTCAGGACAAAATTTAGAAAATATTTAGCATGGGTGTTTTTTGGTGGTTGTAGATGTGTAACAGATTTTGGGGGTCAAAGTTAGAAAAAGTGTTTTTTTTTTTCCATTTTTTTCTCATATTTTATAATTTTTTTTATAATAAATTATAAGATATGATGAAAATAATGGTATCTCTGGAAAGTCCACTTAATGGCGAGAAAAACGGTATATAATATGTGTGGGTACAGTAATTGAGCAAGAGGAAAATTACAGCTAAACACAAACACCGCAAAAATGTAAAAATAGCCTTGGTCCCAAACGGACAGAAAATGGAAAAGTGCTGTGGTCATTAAGGGGTTAATCAAAATTCAAGGGGTAAATCAAAATTATCTCTTATTACTTTTAACCCTTAAATTCCAGAACCTAAAGCAGTAATATACATAAGAATGTACAAAGAGATGCAAAGAAATTTGCAGCACAAAGAAAAGACTGCAAAGATTCAGATATTATAAAATATCACAGGCATACCCATTTACACAAAATAACTTTATTGGGAGAAAAAATATAACAGTCCAGCAGGACTAGTACTCATGCACACACACACATACTGTTAAAACTTGCTGAAACTCTAATTTGTTACTCACAAGAGATACATGTAATATATGTGTTTATTCAAATAATTAACCCTTGGATGTAAACAAATTATTATAAGCAGTGGCAAAGTGGGATATCTAAATTGTTTGTAAGCCTTTGCGAAAAGCGCCACACTATTGTAAACAATAAGCAATGAAATGTATATATTCGTGTGCTAGGATATAAATCTATTAAATAATTTCAAAGACACACTGTATAAATATACTGGTAGTTCAATCTCATGCAGGAATGATGGTTACAACGTTGTTTGGCTTATAGTTACAAATGTTGCAACTTGTGGTAATTTTACTCTCTCATATTAGGAAACATTAATTGTTGTTAAACAAAACCGTTAGTAGTCATAAGGTATGGTATATGCCTTTAAAGTCAAAGGAATTAAACTTTTGAATAGCACCTACGTTATGATTTATACAAACAGTGGCAGTTAAACGTTAATCAGGTCTCCGCTATAGAAGATACCTTTTTGTAGCTCAGTCTGATAATTCTTTTCATTTGCTAACTTGTTGGTTTACTATATAGCAGGAGCTGTCTATAGGATACAATATTTACCTTTTTCTTTTTGGAAGAGTTAATAGTTGAAGGTATAAACGGTATAGAGAGATTTAAACTGCTCAATGCTGTGGCATTTTTTTCGTGCAAAAAACAGAGTATTTATTCTGAAAACAAACCTTTGTAGGTATTAAATCAACACATTATTCATATTGCTTGCTAATATATAGACACAGTATCGCCGGCTCACACTGGTGAGTCAGAGCTTGTCATAATAATAATAATAATCTCGGCAACAATAGATATTTAATCCTGAAGACCACAACCCTATTTAGGTATTAAAAAATAGTTGTGACATAATTTGCGCAAACTTTAAAATACACAGCTGTTAATTCCTTTGACTTTAAAGGCATATACCATACCTTATGACTACTAACGTGTCTTTGAAATTATTTAATAGATTTATATCCTAGCACACGAATATATACATTTCATTGCTTATTGTTTACAATAGTGTGGCGCTTTTCGCAAAGGCTAACAAACAATTTAGATATCCCACTTTGCCACTGCTTATAATAATTTGTTTACATCCAAGGGTTAATTATTTGAATAAACACATATATTACATGTATCTCTTGTGAGTAACAAATTAGAATTGAATCTGTGCATTCTAGATAATTTTATTCTCTGAGTTTCAGCAAGTTTTAATAGTATGTGTGTATGAGTACTAGTCCTGCTGGACTGTTATATTTTTTCTCCCAATAAAGTTATTTTGTGTAAATGGGTATGCCTGTGATATTTTATAATATCTGAATCTTTTTCTACCAATCTGAGAATATTCTAACAAGTGGGTTTCAAGTATTGAACTAGTCCAGCAACCTGCAGTCTTTTCTTTGTGCTGCAAATTTCTTTGCATCTCTTTGTACATTCGTAACCATAAGGCAGTCCAGTTTCATTGTTACTGCAAAAATGTTCTATCAGGACCATAAAAAGCACAGAATCGACAATTCTTAAACAATTTCACACAAATAAATATGTATAACTAGGCTAGTATTAAATAGTAGAAACATATTAGCCCTCCTCTCAACATATATTAAACTTTTCTGGTCATCACAAACCCCATCACTTTGACAGTGACAAATATAGCACCCTAGGATGTAAGAATAGAAAGTGGAACCTATGGTCCCCCACAAAAACGTTCACTTGGCTAGGTCAGCAGCAAACAGTAAAACTTACATGCATTCACACAACATTAAAATTGCAATACTATATATAGTGACGCACAGCATTTGAGTAGAAGATGGGCCTCAAGGTCCACCTCTTTGCAGGCAAATTACATCAAGTCCCAATAAACAGACTGTCATTGATTGCCTGGAAAACAGGTGGGCAATTATCTCTCTAGCCAGTCCAGCCAGCAAGTTTAAAGATAAACGAAAAAAATACTTATGGAATCTCCTTCTCACTCCCATTCATTCAGCGTCATAATGTTTACCTGACTTCAGATCTAAGGAGCAAAAGTGTTCCTGAGTGGGAGTCTCGAACAGTTGTAGACTTACATATCGCTAACATGAATAGCTGCCTGATCGCTGCGTTGTGTGGTCTCCCTGGGGCAAATGCTCTATATCCGGAGAATCGACTCCATGTGTCGCTACCATATCTCTCCTGGAAACAGTATGCTGAAGGGCGGTTTCTCCTGAGTCAGCATAGAGTTAGTGACCTGGGTAAACAGTTCTCTCATATGTGATACCTCCTTATTTTGTCTCACCCTCTCCTCTTCAGCTGCTAGCGAGAATGAGACCGTAGCACAGCCCCTTACTGTAGCCGTGTCCCAGGGCATCTCATCGCATACCTTCTAAGAATACTGCTCTCCGTAACCTCAATGGCTCTCCTTACTAACGACACTATCTTGCAGACCTTTATTTTAGGTAAGGGAGGTGCCAATTGAACCATCCTAGTCAGCGTCCCACAAATTACCATTTCTTCAGGGCTTATGAGTTCATGTCGAAGCAGCTCCTCACGCAATGTTGGACATGAGTCTCATAATGGTTTTGGCTCATTAGAGATCCCTCATGCTGCCTGCAAATGCTCCACAAGACTGGCGAAG